>NC_065563.1:5177838-5482417 GCF_022605725.1 Anthonomus grandis grandis
CAATTAATCATTACAGCATTGTCCGATTTGAATCCAATTTAATTTTTGAAGTTCATTTGATGTACTGTAAATTATTTTTAAAATTTTTCCTATGAATTGTTTTTTTTTTAAATTATTATATCTCAGTCTATTACTGTTATTTATTATTCGAATATAATTTACATTTACTATTTCGCATATACAAGATAGCCAAATGATGTTTTTTACGGTTTGAACACAACCAGAATTAAGAAAATATAATAACTAATAGCGTTAACGATTGTTCCGATTTAATTTTAATTTAATTTTTAGATATAATTTGATTAACCCTAAATGATTTTTAAAAATATTTTGATGTATTGTGTTTAAAAAAAAAGTCATATCTCACTTAATTACGGTTATCTATTATTCAAATTTATTTTAAATTTAATATTTAGTTATACAAGATGACCCAAATGATCCTTTTAAGTTTTGGACATAACCAGGGTTAAGAAAATAGAACAATTAATCATTATAGCATTGTCCGATTTGATTCCAATTTAATTTTTGAAGTTCATTTGATGTACTGTAAATTATTTTTAAAATTTTTCTTATGAATTGTTTTTAAAAAAAAGAATTTTATCTCACTCTATTACTGATATCTATTATTCGAATATAATTTAAATTTACTATTTCGCATATACAAGATAGCCAAATGATGTTTTTTGCGGTTTGAACACAACCAGACTTAAGAAAATGGAATAACTAATAGCGTTGGCGATTGTTCCGATTTAATTTTAATTCAATTTTTAGATATAATTTGATCAACCCTAAATGATTTTTAAAAATAGTTGTATGTAATATATTTTAAAAAAATAGTCATATCTCACTCAATTACGGTTATCTATTATTCAAATATAATTTAAAATTAATATTTAGGTTATCAAGATGACTCAAATGATCCTTCTTAAGTTTAATTAATCCTTCAAAACTTATTTTGGACATAACCAGAATAAAGAAAATCGACTTCTATTACCTATAGCTATTGTACCCATATGATTTCAATTTCATTTTTACTCATAATTTGTTTAACCCTAAGTAATATTTTTAAATATTTTGATGTATTGTGATTAAAAAAAATAGTCATATCTCACTCAATTACGGTTATCTATTATTCAAATTTATTTTAAAATTAATGTTTAGGTTATGACTCAAATGATCCTTTTTAAGTTCTGGACATAACCAGGGCTAAGAAAATAGAACAATTAATCATTATAGCATTGTCCGATTTGATTCCAAATTAATCTTTGAAGTTCATTTGATGTACTGTAAATTATTTTTAAAATTTTTCTTATGAATTGTTTTCTAAAAAAAGAATTTTATCTCACTCTATTACTGATATCTATTATTCGAATATAATTTAAATTTACTATTTCGCATATACAAGATAGCCAAATGATGTTTTTTGCGGTTTGAACACAACCAGACTTAAGAAAATGTAATTACTAATAGCGTTGGCGATTGTTCCTATTTAATTTTAATTCAATTTTTAGATATAATTTGTTTTACTAAATAATCACTCAATTACGGTTATCTATTATTCAAATATAATTTAAAATTAATATTTAGGTTATACAAGATGACTCAAATGATCCTTTTTAAGTTTTGGACATAACCAGGGCTAAGAAAATAGAACAATTAATCATTATAGCATTGTCCGATTTGATTCCAATTTAATCTTTGAAGTTCATTTGATGTACTGTAAATTATTTTTAAAATTTTTTTTATGAATTGTTTTTAAAAAAAAGAATTTTATCTCACTCTATTACTGATATCTATTATTCGAATATAATTTAAATTTACTATTTCGCATATACAAGATAGCCAAATGATGTTTTTTGCGGTTTGAACACAACCAGAGTTAAGAAAATGTAATTACTAATAGCGTTGGCGATTGTTCCTATTTAATTTTAATTCAATTTTTAGATATAATTTGTTTTACCCTAAATAATTATTTTAAATTTTTTAATGTATTGTGTTTTAAAAAAATAGTCATAACTCACTCAATTACGGTTATCTATTATTTACATTTATTTTAAAATTAATATTTAGGTTATACAAGATTACTCAAATGATCCTTTTTAAGTTCTGGACATAACCAGGGTTAAGAAAACAGAACGATTAATCATTATAGCATTGTCCGATTTGATTCCAATTTAATTTTTGAAGTTCATTTGATGTACTGTAAATTATTTTTAAAATTTTTCTTATGAATTGTTTTTTAAAAAAATTATTATATCTCACTCTATTACTGATATCTATTATTCGAATAAGATTTAAATTTACTATTTTGCATATACAAGATAGCCAAATGATGTTCTTTACGGTTTGAAGACAACCACAATTAAGAAAACATAATAACTAATAGCATTAACGATTGTTCCGATTTAATTTTTCGATATAATTTGATTAACCCTAAATGATTTTTAAAAATATTTTGATGTATTGTGTTTAAAAAAAATAATCATATCTCTCTCAATTACGGTTATCTATTATTCAAATTTATTTTAAAATTAATATTTAGTTTATACAAGATGACTCAAATGATCCTTTTAAGTTTTGGACATAACCAGGGTTAAGAAAATAGAACAATTAATCATTATAGCATTGTCCGATTTGATTCCAATTTAATTTTCGAAGTTCATTTGATGTACTGTAAATTATTTTTAAAATTTTTCTTATGAATTGTTTTTAAAAAAAAGAATTTTATCTCACTCTATTACTGATATCTATTATTCGAATATAATTTAAATTTACTATTTCGCATATACAAGATAGTTAAATGATGTTTTTTGCGGTTTGAACACAACCAGACTTAAGAAAATGGAATAACTAATAGCGTTGGCGATTGTTCCGATTTAATTTTAATTCAATTTTTAGATATAATTTGATCAACCCTAAATGATTTTTAAAAATAGTTGTATGTAATATGTTTTAAAAAAATAGTCATATCTCACTCAATTACGGTTATCTATTATTCAAATATAATTTAAAATTAATATTTAGGTTATCAAGATGACTCAAATGATCCTTCTTAAGTTTTGGACATAACCAGAATAAAGAAAATCGACTTCTATTACCTATAGCTATTGTACCCATATGATTTCAATTTCATTTTTACATATAATTTGTTTAACCCTAAGTAATATTTTTAAATATTTTGATGTATTGTGATTAAAAAAAATAGTCATATCTCACTCAATTACGGTTATCTATTATTCAAATTTATTTTAAAATTAATATAATCCAAATGATCCTTTTTAAGTTTTGGACATAATCAGGGTTAAGAAAGTAGAACAATTAATCATTATAGCATTGTCCGATTTGATTCCAATTTAATCTTTGGTGTTCATTTGATGTACTGTAAATTATTTTTAAAATTTTTCTTATGAATTGTTTTTTAAAAAAAGATTATTTTACTATTGCTGATATCTATTATTCGAATATAATTTAAATGTACTATTTCGCATATACATGATAGCCAAATGATGTTTTTTGCGGTTTGAACACAACCAGAGTTAAGAAAATGTAATTACTAATAGCGTTGGCGATTGTTCCTATTTAATTTTAATTCAATTTTTAGATATAATTTGATTAACCCTAAATGATTTTTAAAAATAGTTTTATGTATTATGTTTTAAAAAAATAGTCATATCTCACTCAATTACGGTTATCTATTATTCAAATATAATTTAAAATTATTATTTAGTTTATACAAGATGAGTCAAATGATCCTTTTTATGTTTTGGACATAACCAGGATAAAGAAAATCGATTATTATTACCTATAGCTATTGTTCCGATATGATTTCAATTTAATTTTTAGATATAATTTGTTTAACCCTAAGTAATTTTTTAAAATATTTTGATGTATTGTGTTTAAAAAAAAATAGTCATATCTCACTTAATTACGGTTATCTATTATTCAAATTTATTTTAAAATTAATATTTAGTTATACAAGATGACTCAAATGATCCTTTTTAAGTTTTGGACATAACCAGGGCTAAGAAAATAGAACAATTAATCATTATAGCATTGTGCGATTTGATTCCAATTTAATCTTTGGTGTTCATTTGATGTACTGTAAATTATTTTTAAAATTTTTCTTATGAATTGTTTTTTAAAAAAATTATTATATCTCACTCTATTACTGATATCTATTAATCGAATATAATTTAAATTTACCATTTCGCATATACAAGATAGCCAAATGATGTTTTTTACGGTTTGAACATAACCAGAGTTAAGAAAATGGAATAACTAATATCGTTGGCGATTGTTCCGATTTAATTTTTAGATATAATTTGATTAACCCTAAATGATTTTTAAAAATAGTTTTATGTAATATGTTTTAAAAAAATATTCATATCTCACTCAATTACGGTTATCTATTATTCAAATATAATTTAAAATTAATATTTAGGTTATCAAGATGACTCAAATGATCCTTTTTAAGTTTTGGACATAACCAGAATAAAGAAAATCGATTTCTATTACCTATAGCTATTGTACCGATATGATTTTAATTTAATTTTTACATATAATTTGTTTAACCCTAAGTAATATTTTTAAATATTTTGATGTATTGTGATTAAAAAAATAGTCATATCTCACTCAATTACGTTTATCTATTATTCAAATTTATTCTAAAATTAATATTTAGGTTATACAAGATGGTTCAAATGATCCTTTTTAAGTTTTGGACATAACCAGGGCTAAGAAAATGGAATAACTAATAGCGTTGGCGATTGTTCCGATTTAATTTAAATTCAATTTTTAGATATAATTTGATTAACCCTAAATGATTTTTAAAAATAGTTTTATGTAATATGTTTTAAAAAAATAGTCATATCTCACTTAATTACGGTTATCTATTATTCAAATATAATTTAAAATTATTATTTAGTTTATACAAGATGAGTCAAATGATCCTTTTTATGTTTTGGACATAACCAGGATAAAGAAAATCGATTACTATTACCTATAGCTATTGTTCCGATATGATTTCAATTTAATTTGATTAACCCTAAATGATTTTTAAAAATATTTTGATGTATTGTGTTTAAAAAAAAATAGTCATATCTCACTTAATTACGGTTATCACGGTTTGTATTAATATTTAGTTATAGAAGATGACCCGAATGATCCTGTTTAAGTTTTAGACATAATCAGGGTTAGGAAAATAGAACAATTAATCATTACAGCATTGTCCGATTTGAATCCAATTTAATTTTTGAAGTTCATTTGATGTACTGTAAATTATTTTTAAAATTTTTCCTATGAATTGTTTTTTTTTTAAATTATTATATCTCAGTCTATTACTGTTATTTATTATTCGAATATAATTTACATTTACTATTTCGCATATACAAGATAGCCAAATGATGTTTTTTACGGTTTGAACACAACCAGAATTAAGAAAATATAATAACTAATAGCGTTAACGATTGTTCCGATTTAATTTTAATTTAATTTTTAGATATAATTTGATTAACCCTAAATGATTTTTAAAAATATTTTGATGTATTGTGTTTAAAAAAAAAGTCATATCTCACTTAATTACGGTTATCTATTATTCAAATTTATTTTAAATTTAATATTTAGTTATACAAGATGACCCAAATGATCCTTTTAAGTTTTGGACATAACCAGGGTTAAGAAAATAGAACAATTAATCATTATAGCATTGTCCGATTTGATTCCAATTTAATTTTTGAAGTTCATTTGATGTACTGTAAATTATTTTTAAAATTTTTCTTATGAATTGTTTTTAAAAAAAAGAATTTTATCTCACTCTATTACTGATATCTATTATTCGAATATAATTTAAATTTACTATTTCGCATATACAAGATAGCCAAATGATGTTTTTTGCGGTTTGAACACAACCAGACTTAAGAAAATGGAATAACTAATAGCGTTGGCGATTGTTCCGATTTAATTTTAATTCAATTTTTAGATATAATTTGATCAACCCTAAATGATTTTTAAAAATAGTTGTATGTAATATGTTTTAAAAAAATAGTCATATCTCACTCAATTACGGTTATCTATTAATCAAATATAATTTAAAATTAATATTTAGGTTATCAAGATGACTCAAATGATCCTTCTTAAGTTTTGGACATAACCAGAATAAAGAAAATCGACTTCTATTACCTATAGCTATTGTACCCATATGATTTCAATTTCATTTTTACATATAATTTGTTTAACCCTAAGTAATATTTTTAAATATTTTGATGTATTGTGATTAAAAAAAATAGTCATATCTCACTCAATTACGGTTATCTATTATTCAAATTTATTTTAAAATTAATGTTTAGGTTATGACTCAAATGATCCTTTTTAAGTTCTGGACATAACCAGGGCTAAGAAAATAGAACAATTAATCATTATAGCATTGTCCGATTTGATTCCAAATTAATCTTTGAAGTTCATTTGATGTACTGTAAATTATTTTTAAAATTTTTCTTATGAATTGTTTTTTAAAAAAAGAATTTTATCTCACTCTATTACTGATATCTATTATTCGAATATAATTTAAATTTACTATTTCGCATATACAAGATAGCCAAATGATGTTTTTTGCGGTTTGAACACAACCAGACTTAAGAAAATGTAATTACTAATAGCGTTGGCGATTGTTCCTATTTAATTTTAATTCAATTTTTAGATATAATTTGTTTTACTAAATAATCACTCAATTACGGTTATCTATTATTCAAATATAATTTAAAATTAATATTTAGGTTATACAAGATGACTCAAATGATCCTTTTTAAGTTTTGGGCATAACCAGGGTTAAGAAAATAGAACGATTAATCATTATAGCATTGTCCGATTTGAATCCAATTTAATTTTTGAAGTTCATTTGATGTACTGTAAATTATTTTTAAAATTTTTCCTATGAATTGTTTTTTAAAAAACTTATATCTCAGTGTATTACTGTTATTTATTATTCGAATATAAGTTACATTTACTATTTCGCATATACAAGATAGCCAAATTATGTTTTTTGCGGTTTGAACACAACCAGACTTAAGAAAATGGAATAACTAATAGCGTTGGCGATTGTTCCGATTTAATTTTAATTCAATTTTTAGATATAATTTGATTAACCCTAAATGATTTTTAAAAATAGTTTTATGTATTATGTTTTAAAAAAATAGTCATATCTCACTCAATTACGGTTATCTATTATTCAAATATAATTTAAAATTAATATTTAGGTTATACAAGATGACTCAAATGATCCTTTTTAAGTTTTGGACATAACCAGGGCTAAGAAAATAGAACAATTAATCATTATAGCATTGTCCGATTTGATTCCAATTTAATCTTTGAAGTTTATTTGATGTACTGTAAATTATTTTTAAAATTTTTCTTATGAATTGTTTTTTAAAAAAAGAATTTTATCTCACGCTATTACTGATATCTATTATTCGAATATAATTTAAATTTACTATTTCGCATATACAAGATAGCCAAATGATGTTTTTTGCGGTTTGAACACAACCAGAGTTAAGAAAATGTAGTTACTAATAGCGTTGGCGATTGTTCCGATTTAATTTTAATTCAATTTTTAGATATAATTTGATTAACCCTAAATGATTTTTAAAAATAGTTTTATGTATTATGTTTTAAAAAAATAGTCATATCTCACTCAATTACGGTTATCTATTATTCAAATATAATTTAAAATTATTATTTAGTTATAGAAGATGACCCAAATGATCCTGTTTAAGTTTTAGACATAATCAGGGTTAGGAAAATAGAACAATTAATCATTACAGCATTGTCCGATTTGAATCCAATTTAATTTTTGAAGTTCATTTGATGTACTGTAAATTATTTTTAAAATTTTTCCTATGAATTGTTTTTTAAAAAACTTATATCTCAGTGTATTACTGTTATTTATTATTCGAATATAAGTTACATTTACTATTTCGCATATACAAGATAGCCAAATGATGTTTTTTACGGTTTGAACACAACCAGAATTAAGAAAATATAATAACTACTAGCGTTAACGATTGTTCCGATTTAATTTTAATTTACCTTTTAGATATAATTTAATTAACCCTAAATGATTTTTAAAAATATTTTGATGTATTGTGTTTAAAAAAAAATAGTCATATCTCACTCAATTACGGTTATCTATTATTCAAATTTATTTTAAAATTAATATAATCCAAATGATCCTTTTTAAGTTTTGGACATAACCAGGGCTAAGAAAATAGAACAATTAATCATTATAGCATTGTCCGATTTGATTCCAATTTAATCTTTGAAGTTTATTTGATGTACTGTAAATTATTTTTAAAATTTTTCTTATGAATTGTTTTTTAAAAAAAGAATTTTATCTCACGCTATTACTGATATCTATTATTCGAATATAATTTAAATTTACTATTTCGCATATACAAGATAGCCAAATGATGTTTTTTGCGGTTTGAACACAACCAGAGTTAAGAAAATGTAGTTACTAATAGCGTTGGCGATTGTTCCTATTTAATTTTAATTCAATTTTTAGATATAATTTAATTAACCCTAAATGATTTTTAAAAATAGTTTTATGTATTATGTTTTAAAAAAATAGTCATATCTCACTCAATTACGGTTATCTATTATTCAAATATAATTTAAAATTATTATTTAGTTTATACAAGATGAGTCAAATGATCCTTTTTATGTTTTGGACATAACCAGGATAAAGAAAATCGATTATTATTACCTATAGCTATTGTTCCGATATGATTTCAATTTAATTTTTATATAATTTGTTTAACCCTAAGTAATTTTTTAAAATATTTTGATGTATTGTGTTTAAAAAAAAATAGTCATATCTCACTTAATTACGGTTATCTATTATTCAAATTTATTTTAAAATTAATATTTAGTTATAGAAGATGACCCAAATGATCCTGTTTAAGTTTTAGACATAATCAGGGTTAGGAAAATAGAACAATTAATCATTACAGCATTGTCCGATTTGAATCCAATTTAATTTTTGAAGTTCATTTGATGTACTGTAAATTATTTTTAAAATTTTTCCTATGAATTGTTTTTTAAAAAACTTATATCTCAGTGTATTACTGTTATTTATTATTCGAATATAAGTTACATTTACTATTTCGCATATACAAGATAGCCAAATGATGTTTTTTACGGTTTGAACACAACCAGAATTAAGAAAATATAATAACTACTAGCGTTAACGATTGTTCCGATTTAATTTTAATTTACCTTTTAGATATAATTTAATTAACCCTAAATGATTTTTAAAAATATTTTGATGTATTGTGTTTAAAAAAAAATAGTCATATCTCACTCAATTACGGTTATCTATTATTCAAATTTATTTTAAAATTAATATAATCCAAATGATCCTTTTTAAGTTTTGGACATAATCGGGGTTAAGAAAGTAGAACAATTAATCATTATAGCATTGTCCGATTTGATTCCAATTTAATCTTTGGTGTTCATTTGATGTACTGTAAATTATTTTTAAAATTTTTCTTATGAATTGTTTTTTAAAAAAAATTATTTTACTATTACTGATATCTATTATTCGAATATAATTTAAATTTACTATTTCGCATATACATGATAGCCAAATGATGTTTTTTGCGGTTTGAACACAACCAGAGTTATGAAAATGTAATTACTAATAGCGTTGGCGATTGTTCCTATTTAATTTTAATTCAATTTTTAGATATAATTTGATTAACCCTAAATGATTTTTAAAAATATTTTGATGTATTGTGTTTAAAAAAAATAATCATATCTCTCTCAATTACGGTTATCTATTATTCAAATTTATTTTAAAATTAATATTTAGTTTATACAAGATGACTCAAATGATCCTTTTTAAGTTTTGTACATAAACAGGGTTAAGAAAATAGAACAATTAATCGTTATAGCATTATCCGATTTGATTCCAATTTAATTTTTGAAGTTCATTTGATGTACTGTAAATTATTTTTAAAATTTTTCTTAAGAATTGTTTTATAAAAAAATAATTATATCTCACTCTATTACTGTTATTTATTATTCGAATATACTTTACATTTGCTATTTCGCATATACAAGATAGCCAAATGACGTTTTTTACGGTTTGAACACAACCACAATTAAGAAAACATAATAACTAATAGCATTAACGATTGTTGCGATTTAATTGTTAGATATAATTTGAATAACCCTAAATGATTTTTAAAAATAGTTTTATGTATTATGTTTTAAAAAAATAGTCATATCTCACTCAATTACGGTTATCTATTATTCAAATATAATTTAAAATTAATATTTAGGTTATACAAGATGACTCAAATGATCCTTTTTAAGTTTTGGACATAACCAGGGCTAAGAAAATAGAACAATTAATCATTATAGCATTGTCCGATTTGATTCCAATTTAATCTTTGAAGTTCATTTGATGTACTGTAAATTATTTTTAAAATTTTTCTTATGAATTGTTTTCTAAAAAAAGAATTTTATCTCACTCTATTACTGATATCTATTATTCGAATATAATTTAAATTTACCATTTCGCATATACAAGATAGCCAAATTATGTTTTTTGCGGTTTGAACACAACCAGAGTTAAGAAAATGGAATAACTAATAGCGTTGGCGATTGTTCCGATTTAATTTTAATTCAATTTTTAGATATAATTTGATTAACCCTAAATGATTTTTAAAAATAGTTTTATGTATTATGTTTTAAAAAAATAGTCATATCTCACTCAATTACGGTTATCTATTATTCAAATATAATTTAAAATTAATATTTAGGTTATACAAGATGACTCAAATGATCCTTTTTAAGTTTTGGACATAACCAGGGCTAAGAAAATAGAACAATTAATCATTATAGCATTGTCCGATTTGATTCCAATTTAATCTTTGAAGTTTATTTGATGTACTGTAAATTATTTTTAAAATTTTTCTTATGAATTGTTTTTTAAAAAAAGAATTTTATCTCACGCTATTACTGATATCTATTATTCGAATATAATTTAAATTTACTATTTCGCATATACAAGATAGCCAAATGATGTTTTTTGCGGTTTGAACACAACCAGAGTTAAGAAAATGTAGTTACTAATAGCGTTGGCGATTGTTCCTATTTAATTTTAATTCAATTTTTAGATATAATTTAATTAACCCTAAATGATTTTTAAAAATAGTTTTATGTATTATGTTTTAAAAAAATAGTCATATCTCACTCAATTCCGGTTATCTATTATTCAAATATAATTTAAAATTATTATTTAGTTTATACAAGATGAGTCAAATGATCCTTTTTATGTTTTGGACATAACCAGGATAAAGAAAATCGATTATTATTACCTATAGCTATTGTTCCGATATGATTTCAATTTAATTTTTATATAATTTGTTTAACCCTAAGTAATTTTTTAAAATATTTTGATGTATTGTGTTTAAAAAAAAATAGTCATATCTCACTTAATTACGGTTATCTATTATTCAAATTTATTTTAAAATTAATATTTAGTTATAGAAGATGACCCAAATGATCCTGTTTAAGTTTTAGACATAATCAGGGTTAGGAAAATAGAACAATTAATCATTACAGCATTGTCCGATTTGAATCCAATTTAATTTTTGAAGTTCATTTGATGTACTGTAAATTATTTTTAAAATTTTTCCTATGAATTGTTTTTTAAAAAACTTATATCTCAGTGTATTACTGTTATTTATTATTCGAATATAAGTTACATTTACTATTTCGCATATACAAGATAGCCAAATGATGTTTTTTACGGTTTGAACACAACCAGAATTAAGAAAATATAATAACTACTAGCGTTAACGATTGTTCCGATTTAATTTTAATTTACCTTTTAGATATAATTTAATTAACCCTAAATGATTTTTAAAAATATTTTGATGTATTGTGTTTAAAAAAAAATAGTCATATCTCACTCAATTACGGTTATCTATTATTCAAATTTATTTTAAAATTAATATAATCCAAATGATCCTTTTTAAGTTTTGGACATAATCGGGGTTAAGAAAGTAGAACAATTAATCATTATAGCATTGTCCGATTTGATTCCAATTTAATCTTTGGTGTTCATTTGATGTACTGTAAATTATTTTTAAAATTTTTCTTATGAATTGTTTTTTAAAAAAAATTATTTTACTATTACTGATATCTATTATTCGAATATAATTTAAATTTACTATTTCGCATATACAAGATAGCCAAATGATGTTTTTTGCGGTTTGAACACAACCAGAGTTAAGAAAATGTAGTTACTAATAGCGTTGGCAATTGTTCCTATTTAATTTTAATTCAATTTTTAGATATAATTTAATTAACCCTAAATGATTTTTAAAAATAGTTTTATGTATTATGTTTTAAAAAAATAGTCATATCTCACTCAATTACGGTTATCTATTATTCAAATATAATTTAAAATTATTATTTAGTTTATACAAGATGAGTCAAATGATCCTTTTTATGTTTTGGACATAACCAGGATAAAGAAAATCGATTATTATTACCTATAGATATTGTTCCGATATGATTTCAATTTAATTTTTATATAATTTGTTTAACCCTAAGTAATTTTTTAAAATATTTTGATGTATAGTGTTTAAAAAAAATAGTCATATCTCACTCAATTACGGTTATCTATTATTCAAATTTATTTTAAAATTAATATTGTTATACAAGATGACCCAAATGATCCTTTTTAAGTTTTGGACATAATCAGGGTTAAGAAAGTAGAACAATTAATCATAGCATTGTCCGATTTGATTCCAATTTAATCTTTGGTGTTCATTTGATGTACTGTAAATTATTTTTAAAATTTTTCTTATGAATTGTTTTTTAAAAAAATTATTATATCTCACTCTATTACTGATATCTATTATTCGAATATAATTTAAATTTACCATTTCGCATATACAATATAGCCAAATGATGTTTTTTGCGGTTTGAGCACAACCAGAGTTAAGAAAATGGAATAACTAATAGCGTTGGCGATTGTGCCGATTTAATTTTAATTCAATTTTTAGATATAATTTGAATAACCCTAAATGATTTTTAAAAATAGTTTTATGTAATATGTTTTAAAAAAATAGTCATATCTCACTCAATTACGGTTATCTATTATTCAAATATAATTTAAAATTCATATTTAGGTTATCAAGATGACTCAAATGATCCTTTTTAAGTTTTGGACATAACCAGAATAAAGAAAATGGATTTCTATTACCTATAGCTATTGTACCGATATGATTTCAATTTAATTTTTACATGTAATTTGTTTAACCCTAAGTAATATTTTTAAATATTTTGATGTATTGTGATTAAAAAAAATAGTCATATCTCACTCAATTACGGTTATCTATTATTCAAATATAATTTAAAATTAATATTTAGGTTATACAAGATGACTCAAATGATCCTTTTTAAGTTTTGGACATAACCAGGGCTAAGAAAATAGAACAATTAATCATTATAGCATTGTCCGATTTGATTCCAATTTAATCTTTGAAGTTTATTTGATGTACTGTAAATTATTTTTAAAATTTTTCTTATGAATTGTCTTTTAAAAAAAGAATTTTATCTCACGCTATTACTGATATCTATTATTCGAATATAATTTAAATTTACTATTTCGCATATACAAGATAGCCAAATGATGTTTTTTGCGGTTTGAACACAACCAGAGTTAAGAAAATGTAGTTACTAATAGCGTTGGCGATTGTTCCTATTTAATTTTAATTCAATTTTTAGATATAATTTAATTAACCCTAAATGATTTTTAAAAATAATTTTATGTATTATGTTTTAAAAAAATAGTCATATCTCACTCAATTACGGTTATCTATTATTCAAATATAATTTAAAATTATTATTTAGTTTATACAAGATGAGTCAAATGATCCTTTTTATGTTTTGGACATAACCAGGATAAAGAAAATCGATTATTATTACCTATAGCTATTGTTCCGATATGATTTCAATTTAATTTTTATATAATTTGTTTAACCCTAAGTAATTTTTTAAAATATTTTGATGTATTGTGTTTAAAAAAAATAGTCATATCTCACTCAATTACGGTTATCTATTATTCAAATTTATTTTAAAATTAATATTGTTATACAAGATGACCCAAATGATCCTTTTTAAGTATTGGACATAATCAGGGTTAAGAAAGTAGAACAATTAATCATAGCATTGTCCGATTTGATTCCAATTTAATCTTTGGTGTTCATTTGATGTACTGTAAATTATTTTTAAAATTTTTCTTATGAATTGTTTTTTAAAAAAATTATTATATCTCACTCTATTACTGATATCTATTATTCGAATATAATTTAAATTTACCATTTCGCATATACAATATAGCCAAATGATGTTTTTTGCGGTTTGAGCACAACCAGAGTTAAAAAAATGGAATAACTAATAGCGTTGGCGATTGTGCCGATTTAATTTTAATTCAATTTTTAGATATAATTTGAATAACCCTAAATGATTTTTAAAAATAGTTTTATGTAATATGTTTTAAAAAAATAGTCATATCTCACTCAATTACGGTTATCTATTATTCAAATATAATTTAAAATTCATATTTAGGTTATCAAGATGACTCAAATGATCCTTTTTAAGTTTTGGACATAACCAGAATAAAGAAAATCGATTTCTATTACCTATAGCTATTGTACCGATATGATTTCAATTTAATTTTTACATGTAATTTGTTTAACCCTAAGTAATATTTTTAAATATTTTAATGTATTGTGATTAAAAAAAATAGTCATATCTCACTCAATTACGGTTATCTATTATTCAAATTTATTTTAAAATTAATGTTTAGGTTATACAAGATGACTCAAATGATCCTTTTTAAGTTTTGGACATAACCAGGGCTAAGAAAATAGAACAATTAATCATTATAGCATGTCCGATTTAATTCCAATTTAATCTTTGAAGTTCATTTGATGTACTGTAAATTATTTTTAAAATTTTTCTTACGAATTGTTTTTTAAAAAAAGAATTTTATCTCACTCTATTACTGATATCTATTATTCGAATATAATTTATATTTACTATTTCGCATATACAAGATAGCCAAATGATGTTTTTTGCGGTTTGAACACAACCAGAGTTAATAAAATGTAATTACTAATAGCGTTGGCGATTGTTCCTATTTTTTTTTAATTCAATTTTTAGATATAATTTGTTTTACTCTAAATAATTATTTTAAATTTTTTAATGTATTGTGTTTTAAAACAATAGTCATATCTCACTCAATTACGGTTATCTATTCAAATTTATTTTAAAATTAATATTTAAGTTATACAAGATTACTCAAATGATCCTTTTTAAGTTCTGGACATAACCAGGGTTAAGAAAACAGAACGATTAATCATTATAGCATTGTACGATTTGATTTCAATTTAGTTTTTGAAGTTCATTTGATTTACTGTAAATTATTTTTAAAATTTTTCTTATAAATTCTTTTTAAAAAAAAAAAATTATATCTCACTCTATTACTGTTATCTATTATTGGAATAAGATTTAAATTTACTATTTCGCATATACAAGATAGCCAAATGATGTTCTTTACGGTTTGAAGACAACCACAATTAAGAAAACATAATAACTAATAGCATTAACGATTGTTCCGATTTAATTTTTCGATATAATTTGATTAACCCTAAATGATTTTTAAAAATATTTTGATGTATTGTGTTTAAAAAAAATAATCATATCTCTCTCAATTACGGTTATCTATTATTCAAATTTATTTTAAAATTAATATTTAGTTTATACAAGATGACTCAAATGATCCTTTTTAAGTTTTGTACATAAACAGGGTTAAGAAAATAGAACAATTAATCGTTATAGCATTATCCGATTTGATTCCAATTTAATTTTTGAAGTTCATTTGATGTACTGTAAATTATTTTTAAAATTTTTCTTAAGAATTGTTTTTTAAAAAAATAATTATATCTCACTCTATTACTGTTATTTATTATTCGAATATAATTTACATTTGCTATTTCGCATATACAAGATAGCCAAATGATGTTTTTTACGGTTTGAACACAACCACAATTAAGAAAACATAATAACTAATAGCATTAACGATTGTTGCGATTTAATTTTTAGATATAATTTTAATAACCCTAAATGATTTTTAAAAATAGTTTTATGTAATATGTTTTAAAAAAATAGTCATATCTCACTCAATTACGGTTATCTATTATTCAAATATAATTTAAAATTCATATTTAGGTTATCAAGATGACTCAAATGATCCTTTTTAAATTTTGGACATAACCAGAATAAAGAAAATCGATTACTATTACCTACAGCTATTGTTCCGATATGATTTCAATTTAATTTTTAGATATAATTTGTTTAACCCTAAGTAATTTTTTAAATGATGTTTTTTGCAGTTTGAACACAACCAGAGTTAAGAAAATGGAATAACTAATAGCGTTGGCGATTGTTCCGATTTAATTTTAATTCAATTTTTAGATATAATTTGATTAACCCTAAATGATTTTTAAAAATAGTTTTATGTATTATGTTTTAAAAAAATAGTCATATCTCACTCAATTACGGTTATCTATTATTCAAATATAATTTAAAATTAATATTTAGGTTATACAAGATGACTCAAATGATCCTTTTTAAGTTTTGGACATAACCAGGGCTAAGAAAATAGAACAATTAATCATTATAGCATTGTCCGATTTGATTCCAATTTAATCTTTGAAGTTTATTTGATGTACTGTAAATTATTTTTAAAATTTTTCTTATGAATTGTCTTTTAAAAAAAGAATTTTATCTCACGCTATTACTGATATCTATTATTCGAATATAATTTAAATTTACTATTTCGCATATACAAGATAGCCAAATGATGTTTTTTGCGGTTTGAACACAACCAGAGTTAAGAAAATGTAGTTACTAATAGCGTTGGCGATTGTTCCTATTTAATTTTAATTCAATTTTTAGATATAATTTGTTTAACCCTAAGTAATTTTTTAAATGATGGATGTTTTTTGCGGTTTGAACACAACCAGAGTTAAGAAAATGGAATAACTAATAGCGTTGGCGCTTGTTCCGATTTAATTTTAATTCAATTTTTAGATATAATTTGATTAACCCTAAATGATTTTTAAAAATAGTTTTATGTATTATGTTTTAAAAAAATAGTCATATCTCACTCAATTACGGTTATCTATTATTCAAATATAATTTAAAATTAATATTTAGGTTATACAAGATGACTCAAATGATCCTTTTTAAGTTTTGGACATAACCAGGGCTAAGAAAATAGAACAATTAATCATTATAGCATTGTCCGATTTGATTCCAATTTAATCTTTGAAGTTTATTTGATGTACTGTAAATTATTTTTAAAATTTTTCTTATGAATTGTTTTTTAAAAAAAGAATTTTATCTCACGCTATTACTGATATCTATTATTCGAATATAATTTAAATTTACTATTTCGCATATACAAGATAGCCAAATGATGTTTTTTGCGGTTTGAACACAACCAGAGTTAAGAAAATGTAGTTACTAATAGCGTTGGCGATTGTTCCTATTTAATTTTAATTCAATTTTTAGATATAATTTGATTAACCCTAAATGATTTTTAAAAATAGTTTAACACATCTCGTGAGAGTTATCTCACTCAATTACGGTTATCTATTATTCAAATATAATTTAAAAATTAATATTTAGGTTATACAAAATGGACTCAAATGATCCTTTTTAAGTTTTGGACATAACCAGGGCTAAAAAATAGAACAATTAATCATTATAGCATTGTCCGATTTGATTCCAATTTAATCTTTGAAGTTTATTTGATGTACTGTAAATTATTTTTAAAATTTTTCTTATGAATTGTTTTTTAAAAAAAGAATTTTATCTCACGCTATTACTGATATCTATTATTCGAATATAATTTAAATTTACTATTTCGCATATACAAGATAGCCAAATGATGTTTTTTTGCGGTTTGAACACAACCAGAGTTAAGAAAATGTAGTTACTAATAGCGTTGGCGATTGTTCCTATTTAATTTTAATTCAATTTTTAGATATAATTTAATTAACCCTAAATGATTTTTAAAAATAATTTTATGTATTATGTTTTAAAAAAATAGTCATATCTCACTCAATTACGGTTATCTATTATTCAAATATAATTTAAAATTATTATTTAGTTTATACAAGATGAGTCAAATGATCCTTTTTATGTGTTTTGGACATAACCAGGATAAAGAAAAATCGATTATTATTACCTATAGCTATTGTTCCGATATGATTTCAATTTAATTTTTATATAATTTGTTTAACCCTAAGTAATTTTTTAAAATATTTTGATGTATTGTGATTAAAAAAAATAGTCATATCTCACTCAATTACGGTTATCTATTATTCAAATATAATTTAAAATTAATATTTAGGTTATACAAAGATGACTCAAATGATCCTTTTTAAGTTTTGGACATAACCAGGGCTAAGAAAATAGAACAATTAATCATTATAGCATTGTCCGATTTGATTCCAATTTAATCTTTGAAGTTTATTTGATGTACTGTAAATTATTTTTAAAATTTTTCTTATGAATTGTCTTTTAAAAAAAGAATTTTATCTCACGCTATTACTGATATCTATTATTCGAATATAATTTAAATTTACTATTTCGCATAGTACAAGAGTAGCCAAATGATGTTTTTTGCGGTTTGAACACAACCAGAGTTAAGAAAATGTAGTTACTAATAGCGTTGGCGATTGTTCCTATTTAATTTTAATTCAATTTTTAGATAAAATTTAATTAACCCTAAATGATTTTTAAAAATAATTTTATGTATTATGTTTTAAAAAAATAGTCATATCTCACTCAATTACGGTTATCTATTATTCAAATATAATTTAAAATTATTATTTAGTTTATACAAGATGAGTCAAATGATCCTTTTTATGTTTTTGGACATAACCAGGATAAAGAAAATCGATTATTATTACCTATAGCTATTGTTCCGATATGATTTCAATTTAATTTTTATATAATTTGTTTAACCCTAAGTAATTTTTTAAAATATTTTGATGTATTGTGTTTAAAAAAAATAGTCATATCTCACTCAATTACGGTTATCTATTATTCAAATTTATTTTAAAATTAATATTGTTATACAAGATGACCCAAATGATCCTTTTTAAGTATTGGACATAATCAGGGTTAAGAAAGTAGAACAATTAATCATAGCATTGTCCGATTTGATTCCAATTTAATCTTTGGTGTTCATTTGATGTACTGTAAATTATTTTTAAAATTTTTCTTATGAATTGTTTTTTAAAAAAATTATTATATCTCACTCTATTACTGATATCTATTATTCGAATATAATTTAAATTTACCATTTCGCATATACAATATAGCCAAATGATGTTTTTTGCGGTTTGAGCACAACCAGAGTTAAAAAAATGGAATAACTAATAGCGTTGGCGATTGTGCCGATTTAATTTTAATTCAATTTTTAGATATAATTTGAATAACCCTAAATGATTTTTAAAAATAGTTTTATGTAATATGTTTAAAAAAAAGAGTCATATCTCACTCAATTACGGTTATCTATTATTCAAATATAATTTAAAATTCATATTTAGGTTATCAAGATGACTCAAATGATCCTTTTTAAGTTCTGGACATAACCAGGGTTAAGAAAACAGAACGATTAATCATTATAGCATTGTACGATTTGATTCCAATTTAGTTTTTGAAGTTCATTTGATTTACTGTAAATTATTTTTAAAATTTTTCTTATAAATTCTTTTTAAAAAAAAAAATTATATCTCACTCTATTACTGTTATCTATTATTGGAATAAGATTTAAATTTACTATTTCGCATATACAAGATAGCCAAATGATGTTCTTTACGGTTTGAGGACAACCACAATTAAGAAAACATAATAACTAATAGCATTAACGATTGTTCCGATTTAATTTTTCGATATAATTTGATTAACCCTAAATGATTTTTAAAAATATTTTGATGTATTGTGTTTAAAAAAAATAATCATATCTCTCTCAATTACGGTTATCTATTATTCAAATTTATTTTAAAATTAATATTTAGTTTATACAAGATGACTCAAATGATCCTTTTTAAGTTTTGTACATAAACAGGGTTAAGAAAATAGAACAATTAATCGTTATAGCATTATCCGATTTGATTCCAATTTAATTTTTGAAGTTCATTTGATGTACTGTAAATTATTTTTAAAATTTTTCTTAAGAATTGTTTTTTAAAAAAATAATTATATCTCACTCTATTACTGTTATTTATTATTCGAATATAATTTACATTTGCTATTTCGCATATACAAGATAGCCAAATGATGTTTTTTACGGTTTGAACACAACCACAATTAAGAAAACATAATAACTAATAGCATTAACGATTGTTGCGATTTAATTTTTAGATATAATTTTAATAACCCTAAATGATTTTTAAAAATAGTTTTATGTAATATGTTTTAAAAAAATAGTCATATCTCACTCAATTACGGTTATCTATTATTCAAATATAATTTAAAATTCATATTTAGGTTATCAAGATGACTCAAATGATCCTTTTTAAGTTTTGGACATAACCAGAATAAAGAAAATCGATTACTATTACCTACAGCTATTGTTCCGATATGATTTCAATTTAATTTTTAGATATAATTTGTTTAACCCTAAGTAATTTTTTAAATGATGTTTTTTGCAGTTTGAACACAACCAGAGTTAAGAAAATGGAATAACTAATAGCGTTGGCGATTGTTCCGATTTAATTTTAATTCAATTTTTAGATATAATTTGATTAACCCTAAATGATTTTTAAAAATAGTTTTATGTATTATGTTTTAAAAAAATAGTCATATCTCACTCAATTACGGTTATCTATTATTCAAATATAATTTAAAATTAATATTTAGGTTATACAAGATGACTCAAATGATCCTTTTTAAGTTTTGGACATAACCAGGGCTAAGAAAATAGAACAATTAATCATTATAGCATTGTCCGATTTGATTCCAATTTAATCTTTGAAGTTTATTTGATGTACTGTAAATTATTTTTAAAATTTTTCTTATGAATTGTCTTTTAAAAAAAGAATTTTATCTCACGCTATTACTGATATCTATTATTCGAATATAATTTAAATTTACTATTTCGCATATACAAGATAGCCAAATGATGTTTTTTGCGGTTTGAACACAACCAGAGTTAAGAAAATGTAGTTACTAATAGCGTTGGCGATTGTTCCTATTTAATTTTAATTCAATTTTTAGATATAATTTGTTTAACCCTAAGTAATTTTTTAAATGATGTTTTTTGCGGTTTGAACACAACCAGAGTTAAGAAAATGGAATAACTAATAGCGTTGGCGCTTGTTCCGATTTAATTTTAATTCAATTTTTAGATATAATTTGATTAACCCTAAATGATTTTTAAAAATAGTTTTATGTATTATGTTTTAAAAAAATAGTCATATCTCACTCAATTACGGTTATCTATTATTCAAATATAATTTAAAATTAATATTTAGGTTATACAAGATGACTCAAATGATCCTTTTTAAGTTTTGGACATAACCAGGGCTAAGAAAATAGAACAATTAATCATTATAGCATTGTCCGATTTGATTCCAATTTAATCTTTGAAGTTTATTTGATGTACTGTAAATTATTTTTAAAATTTTTCTTATGAATTGTTTTTTAAAAAAAGAATTTTATCTCACGCTATTACTGATATCTATTATTCGAATATAATTTAAATTTACTATTTCGCATATACAAGATAGCCAAATGATGTTTTTTGCGGTTTGAACACAACCAGAGTTAAGAAAATGTAGTTACTAATAGCGTTGGCGATTGTTCCTATTTAATTTTAATTCAATTTTTAGATATAATTTGATTAACCCTAAATGATTTTTAAAAATAGTTTTATGTATTATGTTTTAAAAAAATAGTCATATCTCACTCAATTACGGTTATCTATTATTCAAATATAATTTAAAATTAATATTTAGGTTATACAAGATGACTCAAATGATCCTTTTTAAGTTTTGGACATAACCAGGGCTAAAAAAATAGAACAATTAATCATTATAGCATTGTCCGATTTGATTCCAATTTAATCTTTGAAGTTTATTTGATGTACTGTAAATTATTTTTAAAATTTTTCTTATGAATTGTTTTTTAAAAAAAGAATTTTATCTCACGCTATTACTGATATCTATTATTCGAATATAATTTAAATTTACTATTTCGCATATACAAGATAGCCAAATGATGTTTTTTGCGGTTTGAACACAACCAGAGTTAAGAAAATGTAGTTACTAATAGCGTTGGCGATTGTTCCTATTTAATTTTAATTCAATTTTTAGATATATTTTAATTAACCCTAAATGATTTTTAAAAATAGTTTTATGTATTATGTTTTAAAAAAATAGTCATATCTCACTCCATTACGGTTATCTATTATTCAAATATAATTTAAAATTATTATTTAGTTTATACAAGATGAGTCAAATGATCCTTTTTATGTTTTGGACATAACCAGGATAAAGAAAATCGATTATTATTACCTATAGCGATTGTTCCGATATGATTTCAATTTAATTTTTATATAATTTGTTTAACCCTAAGTAATTTTTTAAAATATTTTGATGTATTGTGTTTAAAAAAAAATATCATATCTCACTTAATTACGGTTATCTATTATTCAAATTTATTTTAAAATTAATATTTAGTTATAGAAGATGACCCAAATGATCCTGTTTAAGTTTTAGACATAATCAGGGTTAGGAAAATAGAACAATTAATCATTACAGCATTATCCGATTTGAATCCAATTTAATTTTTGAAGTTCATTTGATGTACTGTAAATTATTTTTAAAATTTTTCCTATGAATTGTTTTTTAAAAAAATTATATCTCAGTGTATTACTGTTATTTATTATTCGAATATAATTTACATTTACTATTTCGCATATACAAGATAGCCAAATGATGTTTTTTACGGTTTGAACACAACCAGACTTAAGAAAATATAATAACTAATAGCGTTAACGATTGTTCCGATTTAATTTTAATTTACCTTTTAGATATAATTTAATTAACCCTAAATGATTTTTAAAAATATTTTGATGTATTGTGTTTAAAAAAAAATAGTCATATCTCACTCAATTACGGTTATCTATTATTCAAATTTATTTTAAAATTAATATTTAGTTTATACAAGATGACTCAAATGATCCTTTTTAAGTTTTGTACATAACCAGGGTTAAGAAAATAGAACAATTAATCATTATAGCATTATCCGATTTGATTCCAATTTAATTTTTGAAGTTCATTTGATGTACTGTAAATTATTTTTAATATTTTTCTTAAGAATTGTTTTTTAAAAAAATAATTATATCTCACTCTATTACTGTTATTTATTATTCGAATATAATTTACATTTGCTATTTCGCATATACAAGATAGCCAAATGATGTTTTTTACGGTTTGAACACAACCACAATTAAGAAAACATAATAACTAATAGCATTAACGATTGTTCCGATTTAATTTTTAGATATAATTTGATTAACCCTAAATGATTTTTAAAAATATTTTAATGTATTGTGTTTAAAAAAATAGTCATATCTCACTCAATTACGGTTATCTATTATTCAAATATAATTTGAAATTTTTATTTAGTTTATACAAGATGACTCAAATGATCCTTTTTATGTTTTGGACATAACCAGGATAAAGAAAATCGATTACTATTACCTATAGCTATTTTTCCGATATGATTTCAATTTAATTTTTAGATATAATTTGTTTAACCCTAAGTAATTTTTTAAAATATTTTGATGTATTGTGTTTAAAAAAAAATAGTCATATCTCACTCAATTACGGTTATCTATTATTCAAATTTATTTTAAAATTAATATTTAGTTTATACAAGATGACTCAAATGATCCTTTTTAAGTTTTGTACATAACCAGGGTTAAGAAAATAGAACAAATAATCATTATAGCATTGTCCGATTTGATTCCAATTTAATCATTGAAGTTCATTTGATGTACTGTAAATTATTTTTAATATTTTTCTTAAGAATTGTTTTTTAAAAAAATAATTTTATCTCACTCTATTACTGATATCTATTATTCGAATATAATTTATATTTACTATTTCGCATATACAAGATAGCCAAATGATGTTTTTTGCGGTTTGAACACAACCAGAGTTAATAAAATGTAATTACTAATAGTGTTGGCGATTGTTCCTATTTAATTTTAATTCAATTTTTAGATATAATTTGTTTTACTCTAAATAATTATTTTAAATTTTTTAATGTATTGTGTTTTAAAACAAATTTAAATTATTTTTAAAATTTTTTCTTATGAATTGTTTTTTAAAAAATAATTATATCTCACTCTATTAATGTTATTTATTATTCGAATATAATTTACATTTGCTATTTCGCATACACAAGATAGCCAAATGATGTTTTTTACGGTTTGAACACAACCACAATTAAGAAAACATAATAACTAATAGCATTAACGATTGTTCCGATTTAATTTTTAGATATAATTTGAATAACCCTAAATGATTTTTAAAAATAGTTTTATGTAATATGTTTTAAAAAAATAGTCATATCTCACTCAATTACGGTTATCTATTATTCAAATATAATTTAAAATTCATATTTAGGTTATCAAGATGACTCAAATGATCCTTTTTAAGTTTTGGACATAACCAGAATAAAGAAAATCGATTACTATTACCTACAGCTATTGTTCCGATATGATTTCAATTTAATTTTTAGATATAATTTGTTTAACCCTAAGTAATTTTTTAAATGATGTTTTTTGCGGTTTGAACACAACCAGAGTTAGGAAAATGGAATAACTAATAGCGTTGGCGATTGTTCCGATTTAATTTTAATTCAATTTTTAGATATAATTTGATTAACCCTAAATGATTTTTAAAAATAGTTTTATGTATTATGTTTTAAAAAAATAGTCATATCTCACTCAATTACGGTTATCTATTATTCAAATATAATTTAAAATTAATATTTAGGTTATACAAGATGACTCAAATGATCCTTTTTAAGTTTTGGACATAACCAGGGCTAAGAAAATAGAACAATTAATCATTATAGCATTGTCCGATTTGATTCCAATTTAATCTTTGAAGTTTATTTGATGTACTGTAAATTATTTTTAAAATTTTTCTTATGAATTGTTTTTTAAAAAAAGAATTTTATCTCACGCTATTACTGATATTTATTATTCGAATATAATTTAAATTTACTATTTCGCATATACAAGATAGCCAAATGATGTTTTTTGCGGTTTGAACACAACCAGAGTTAAGAAAATGTAGTTACTAATAGCGTTGGCGATTGTTCCTATTTAATTTTAATTCAATTTTTAGATATAATTTGATTAACCCTAAATGATTTTTAAAAATAGTTTTATGTATTATGTTTTAAAAAAATAGTCATATCTCACTCAATTACGGTTATCTATTATTCAAATATAATTTAAAATTAATATTTAGGTTATACAAGATGACTCAAATGATCCTTTTTAAGTTTTGGACATAACCAGGGCTAAAAAAATAGAACAATTAATCATTATAGCATTGTCCGATTTGATTCCAATTTAATCTTTGATGTTTATTTGATGTACTGTAAATTATTTTTAAAATTTTTCTTATGAATTGTTTTTTAAAAAAAGAATTTTATCTCACGCTATTACTGATATCTATTATTCGAATATAATTTAAATTTACTATTTCGCATATACAAGATAGCCAAATGATGTTTTTTGCGGTTTGAACACAACCAGAGTTAAGAAAATGTAGTTACTAATAGCGTTGGCGATTGTTCCTATTTAATTTTAATTCAATTTTTAGATATAATTTAATTAACCCTAAATGATTTTTAAAAATAGTTTTATGTATTATGTTTTAAAAAAATAGTCATAACTCACTCAATTACCGTTATCTATTATTCAAATATAATTTAAAATTATTATTTAGTTTATACAAGATGAGTCAAATGATCCTTTTTATGTTTTGGACATAACCAGGATAAAGAAAATCGATTATTATTACCTATAGCTATTGTTCCGATATGATTTCAATTTAATTTTTATATAATTTGTTTAACCCTAAGTAATTTTTTAAAATATTTTGATGTATTGTGTTTAAAAAAAAAATAGTCATATCTCACTTAATTACGGTTATCTATTATTCAAATTTATTTTAAAATTAATATTTAGTTATAGAAGATGACCCAAATGATCCTGTTTAAGTTTTAGACATAATCAGGGTTAGGAAAATAGAACAATTAATCATTATAGCATTGTCCGATTTGAATCCAATTTAATTTTTGAAGTTCATTTGATGTACTGTAAATTATTTTTAAAATTTTTCCTATGAATTGTTTTTTAAAAAAATTATATCTCAGTGTATTACTGTTATTTTTTATTCGAATATAATTTACATTTAATATTTCGCATATACAAGATAGCCAAATGATGTTTTTTACGGTTTGAACACAACCAGACTTAAGAAAATATAATAACTAATAGCGTTAACGATTGTTCCGATTTAATTTTAATTTACCTTTTAGATATAATTTAATTAACCCTAAATGATTTTTAAAAATATTTTGATGTATTGTGTTTAAAAAAAATAGTCATATCTCACTCAATTACGGTTATCTATTATTCAAATTTATTTTAAAATTAATATTTAGTTTATACAAGATGACTCAAATGATCCTTTTTAAGTTTTGTACATAACCAGGGTTAAGAAAATAGAACAATTAATCATTATAGCATTATCCGATTTGATTCCAATTTAATTTTTGAAGTTCATTTGATGTACTGTAAATTATTTTTAATATTTTTCTTAAGAATTGTTTTTTAAAAAAATAATTATATCTCACTCTATTAGTGTTATTTATTATTCGAATATAATTTACATTTGCTATTTCGCATATACAAGATAGCCAAATGATGTTTTTTACGGTTTGAACACAACCACAATTAAGAAAACATAATAACTAATAGCATTAACGATTGTTCCGATTTAATTTTTAGATATAATTTGATTAACCCTTAATGATTTTTAAAAATATTTTAATGTATTGTGTTTAAAAAAATAGTCATATCTCACTCAATTACGGTTATCCATTATTCAAATATAATTTTAAATTATTATTTAGTTTATACAAGATGACTCAAATGATCCTTTTTATGTTTTGGACATAACCAGGATAAAGAAAATCGATTTCTATTACCTATAGCTATTGTACCGATATGATTTCAATTTAATTTTTTCATATAATTTGTTTAACCCTAAGTAATATTTTTAAATATTTTGATGTATTGTGATTAAAAAAAATAGTCATATCTCACTCAATTACGGTTATCTATTATTCAAATTTATTTTAAAATTAATGTTTAGGTTATACAAGATGACTTAAATGATCCTTTTTAAGTTTTGGACATAACCAGAGCTAAGAAAATAGAACAAATAATCATTATAGCATTGTCCGATTTGATTCCAATTTAATCATTGAAGTTCATTTGATGTACTGTAAATTATTTTTAAAATTTTTCTTACGAATTGTTTTTTAAAAAAAGAATTTTATCTCACTCTATTACTGATATCTATTATTCGAATATAATTAAAATTTACTATTTCGCATATACAAGATAGCCAAATGATGTTTTTTGCGGTTTGAACACAACCAGAGTTAAGAAAATGTAATTACTAATAGCGTTGGCAATTGTTCCTATTTAATTTTAATTCAATTTTTAGATATAATTTGTTTTACTCTAAATAATTATTTTACATTTTTTAATGTATTGTGTTTTAAAACAATAGTCATATCTCACTCAATTACGGTTATCTATTATTCAAATTTATTTTAAAATTAATATTTAGGTTATACAAGATTACTCAAATGATCCTTTTTAAGTTCTGGACATAACCAGGGTTAAGAAAACAGAACGATTAATCATTATAGCATTGTCCGATTTGATTCCAATTTAATTTTTGAAGTTCATTTGATTTACTGTAAATTATTTTTTAAATTTTTCTTATAAATTCTTTTTAAAAAAAAATATTATATCTCACTCTATTACTGTTATCTATTATTGGAATAAGATTTAAATTTACTATTTCGCATATACAAGATAGCCAAATGATGTTCTTTACGGTTTGAAGACAACCACAATTAAGAAAATATAATAACTAATAGCGTTAACGATTGTTCCGATTTAATTTTAATTTAACTTTTAGATATAATTTAATTAACCCTAAATGATTTTTAAAAATATTTTGATGTATTGTGTTTAAAAAAAAATAGTCATATCTCACTCAATTACGGTTATCTATTATTCAAATTTATTTTAAAATTAATATTTAGGTTATACAAGATTACTCAAATGATCCTTTTTAAGTTCTGGACATAACCAGGGTTAAGAAAACAGAACGATTAATTATTATAGCATTGTCCGATTTGATTCCAATTTAATTTTTGAAGTTCATATTTACTGTAAATTATTTTTTAAACTTTTCTTATAAATTCTTTTTAAAAAAAAAAATTATATCTTACTCTATTACTGTTATCTATTATTGGAATAAGATTTAAATTTACTATTTCGCATATACAAGATAGCCAAATGATGTTCTTTACGGTTTGAAGACAACCACAATTAAGAAAACATAATAACTAATAGCATTAACGATTGTTCCGATTTAATTTTTCGATATAATTTGATTAACCCTAAATGATTTTTAAAAATATTTTGATGTATTGTGTTTAAAAAAAATAATCATATCTCTCTCAATTACGGTTATCTATTATTCAAATTTATTTTAAAATTAATATTTAGTTTATACAAGATGACTCAAATGATCCTTTTTAAGTTTTGTACATAACCAGGGTTAAGAAAATAGAACAATTAATCATTATAGCATTATCCGATTTGATTCCAATTTAATTTTTGAAGTTCATTTGATGTACTGTAAATTATTTTTAAAATTTTTCTTAAGAATTGTTTTTTAAAAAAATAATTATATCTCACTCTATTACTGTTATTTATTATTCGAATATAATTTACATTTGCTATTTCGCATATACAAGATAGCCAAATGATATTTTTTACGGTTTGAACACAACCACAATTAAGAAAACATAATAACTAATAGCATTAACGATTGTTCCGATTTAATTTTTAGATATAATTTGATTAACCCTAAATGATTTTTAAAAATATTTTAATGTATTGTGTTTAAAAAAATAGTCATATCTCACTCAATTACGGTTATCTATTATTCAAATATAATTTTAAATTATTATTTAGCTTATACAAGATGACTCAAATGATCCTTTTTATGTTTTGGACATAACCAGGATAAAGAAAATCGATTACTATTACCTATAGCTATTGTTCCGATATGATTTCAATTTAATTTTTAGATATAATTTGTTTAACCCTAAGTAATTTTTTAAAATATTTTGATGTATTGTGTTTAAAAAAAAATAGTCATATCTCACTCAATTACGGTTATCTATTATTCAAATTTATTTTAAAATTAATATTTAGTTATATAAGATGACCCAAATGATCCTTTTTAAGTTTTGGACATAATCAGGGTTAAGCAAGTAGAACAGTTAATCATTATAGCATTGTCCGATTCGTTTCCAATTTAATCTTTGGTGTTCATTTGATGTACTGTAAATTATTTTTAAATTTTTTTTTTATGAATTGTTTTTTAAAAAAATTATTATATCTCACTCCATTACTGATATCTATTATTCGTATATAAGTTAAATTTACCATTTCGCATATACATGATAGCCAAATGATGTTTTTTACGGTTTGAACACAACCAGAATTAAGAAAATATAATAACTAATTGCGTTAACGATTGTTCCGATTTAATTTTAATTTAACTTTTTGATATAATTTAATTAACCCTAAATGATTTTTAAAAATATTTTGATGTATTGTGTTTAAAAAAAAATAGTCATATCTCACTCAATTACGGTTATCTATTATTCAAATTTATTTTAAAATTAATATTTAGTTATAGAAGATGATCCAAATGATCCTTTTTAAGTTCTGGACATAACCAGGGTTAAGAAAACAGAACGATTAATCATTATAGCATTGTCCGATTTGCTTCCAATTTAATTTTTGAAGTTCATTTGATTTACTGTAAATTTTTTTTTAAATTTTTCTTATAAATTCTTTTTAAAAAAAAATATTATATCTCACTCTATTACTGTTATCTATTATTGGAATAAGATTTAAATTTACTATTTCGCATATACAAGATAGCCAAATGATGTTCTTTACGGTTTGAAGACAACCACAATTAAGAAAATATAATAACTAATAGCGTTAACGATTGTTCCGATTTAATTTTAATTTAACTTTTAGATATAATTTAATTAACCCTAAATGATTTTTAAAAATATTTTGATGTATTGTGTTTAAAAAAAAATAGTCATATCTCACTCAATTACGGTTATCTATTATTCAAATTTATTTTAAAATTAATATTTAGGTTATACAAGATTACTCAAATGATCCTTTTTAAGTTCTGGACATAACCAGGGTTAAGAAAACAGAACGATTAATTATTATAGCATTGTCCGATTTGATTCCAATTTAATTTTTGAAGTTCATATTTACTGTAAATTATTTTTTAAACTTTTCTTATAAATTCTTTTTAAAAAAAAAAATTATATCTTACTCTATTACTGTTATCTATTATTGGAATAAGATTTAAATTTACTATTTCGCATATACAAGATAGCCAAATGATGTTCTTTACGGTTTGAAGACAACCACAATTAAGAAAACATAATAACTAATAGCATTAACGATTGTTCCGATTTAATTTTTCGATATAATTTGATTAACCCTAAATGATTTTTAAAAATATTTTGATGTATTGTGTTTAAAAAAAATAATCATATCTCTCTCAATTACGGTTATCTATTATTCAAATTTATTTTAAAATTAATATTTAGTTTATACAAGATGACTCAAATGATCCTTTTTAAGTTTTGTACATAACCAGGGTTAAGAAAATAGAACAATTAATCATTATAGCATTATCCGATTTGATTCCAATTTAATTTTTGAAGTTCATTTGATGTACTGTAAATTATTTTTAAAATTTTTCTTAAGAATTGTTTTTTAAAAAAATAATTATATCTCACTCTATTACTGTTATTTATTATTCGAATATAATTTACATTTGCTATTTCGCATATACAAGATAGCCAAATGATATTTTTTACGGTTTGAACACAACCACAATTAAGAAAACATAATAACTAATAGCATTAACGATTGTTCCGATTTAATTTTTAGATATAATTTGATTAACCCTAAATGATTTTTAAAAATATTTTAATGTATTGTGTTTAAAAAAATAGTCATATCTCACTCAATTACGGTTATCTATTATTCAAATATAATTTTAAATTATTATTTAGTTTATACAAGATGACTCAAATGATCCTTTTTATGTTTTGGACATAACCAGGATAAAGAAAATCGATTACTATTACCTATAGCTATTGTTCCGATATGATTTCAATTTAATTTTTAGATATAATTTGTTTAACCCTAAGTAATTTTTTAAAATATTTTGATGTATTGTGTTTAAAAAAAAATAGTCATATCTCACTCAATTACGGTTATCTATTATTCAAATTTATTTTAAAATTAATATTTAGTTATATAAGATGACCCAAATGATCCTTTTTAAGTTTTGGACATAATCAGGGTTAAGCAAGTAGAACAGTTAATCATTATAGCATTGTCCGATTCGTTTCCAATTTAATCTTTGGTGTTCATTTGATGTACTGTAAATTATTTTTAAATTTTTTTTTTATGAATTGTTTTTTAAAAAAATTATTATATCTCACTCCATTACTGATATCTATTATTCGTATATAAGTTAAATTTACCATTTCGCATATACATGATAGCCAAATGATGTTTTTTACGGTTTGAACACAACCAGAATTAAGAAAATATAATAACTAATTGCGTTAACGATTGTTCCGATTTAATTTTAATTTAACTTTTTGATATAATTTAATTAACCCTAAATGATTTTTAAAAATATTTTGATGTATTGTGTTTAAAAAAAAATAGTCATATCTCACTCAATTACGGTTATCTATTATTCAAATTTATTTTAAAATTAATATTTAGTTATAGAAAATGATCCAAATGATCCTTTTTAAGTTCTGGACATAACCAGGGTTAAGAAAACAGAACGATTAATCATTATAGCATTGTCCGATTTGCTTCCAATTTAATTTTTGAAGTTCATTTGATTTACTGTAAATTTTTTTTTAAATTTTTCTTATAAATTCTTTTTAAAAAAAAAATTATATCTCACCCTATTACTGTTATCTATTATTCGAATAAGATTTAAATTTACTATTTCGCATATACAAGATAGCCAAATGATGTTCTTTACGGTTTGAAGACAACCACAATTAAGAAAACATAATAACTAATAGCATTAACGATTGTTCCGATTAATTTTTCGATATAATTTGATTAACCCTAAATGATTTTTAAAAATATTTTGATGTATTGTGTTTAAAAAAAATAATCATATCTCTCTCAATTACGGTTATCTATTTTTCAAATTTATTTTAAAATTAATATTTAGTTTATACAAGATGACTCAAATGATCCTTTTTAAGTTTTGTACATAACCAGGGTTAAGAAAATAGAACAATTAATTATTATAGCATTGTCCGATTTGATTCCAATTTAATTTTTGGAGTTCATTTGATGTACTGTAAATTATTTTTAAAATTTTTCTTATGAATTGTTTTTAAAAAAAATAATTATATCTCACTCTATTACTGTTATTTATTATTCGAATATAATTTACATTTGCTATTTCGCATATACAAGATAGCCAAATGATGTTTTTTACGGTTTGAACACAACCACAATTAAGAAAACATAATAACTAATAGCATTAACGATTGTTCCGATTTAATTTTTAGATATAATTTGATTAACCCTAAATGATTTTTAAAAATATTTTAATGTATTGTGTTTAAAAAAATAGTCATATCTCACTCAATTACGGTTATCTATTATTCAAATATAATTTTAAATTATTTAGTTTATACAAGATGACTCAAATCATCCTTTTTATGTTTTGGACATAACCAGGATAAAGAAAATCGATTACTATTACCTATAGCTATTGTTCCGATATGATTTCAATTTAATTTTTAGATATAATTTGTTTAACCCTAAGTAATTTTTTAAAATATTTTAATGTATTGTGTTTAAAAAAAAATAGTCATATCTCACTCAATTACGGTTATCTATTATTCAAATTTATTTTAAAATTAATATTGTTATACAAGATGACCCAAATGATCCTTTTTAAGTTTTGGACATAATCAGGGTTAAGAAAGTAGAACAATTAATCATTATAGCATTGTCCGATTTGATTCCAATTTAATCTTTGGTGTTCATTTGATGTACTGTAAATTATTTTTAAAATTTTTCTTATGAATTGTTTTTAAAAAAAAATATTATATCTCACTCTATTACTGATATCTATTATTCGAATATAATTTAAATTTACCATTTCGCATATACAAGATAGCCAAATGATGTTTTTTGCGGTTTGAACACAACCAGAGTTAAGAAAATGGAATAACTAATAGCGTTGGCTATTGTTCCGATTTAATTTTAATTCAATTTTTAGATATAATTTGATTAACCCTAAATGATTTTTAAAAATAGTTTTATGTAATATGTTTTAAAAAAATTGTCATATCTCACTCAATTACGGTTATCTATTATTCAAATTGATTTTAAAATTAATATTTAGGTTATACAAGATTACTCAAATGATCCTTTTTAAGTTCTGGACATAACCAGGGTTAAGAAAACAGAACGATTAATTATTATAGCATTGTCCGATTTGATTCCAATTTAATTTTTGAAGTTCATTTGATTTACTGTAAATTATTTTTTAAATTTTTCATATAAATTCTTTTTAAAAAAAAAAAATTATATCTTACTCTATTACTGTTATCTATTATTGGAATAAGATTTAAATTTACTATTTCGCATATACAAGATAGCCAAATGCTGTTCTTTACGGTTTGAAGACAACCACAATTAAGAAAACATAATAACTAATAGCATTAACGATTGTTCCGATTTAATTTTTCGATATAATTTGATTAACCCTAAATGATTTTTAAAAATATTTTGATGTATTGTGTTTAAAAAAAATAATCATATCTCTCTCAATTACGGTTATCTATTATTCAAATTTATTTTAAAATTAATATTTAGTTTATACAAGATGACTCAAATGATCCTTTTTAAGTTTTGTACATAACCAGGGTTAAGAAAATAGAACAATTAATCATTATAGCATTATCCGATTAAATTCCAATTTAATTTTTGAAGTTCATTTGATGTACTGTAAGTTATTTTTAAAATTTTTCTTAAGAATTGTTTTTTAAAAAAATAATTATATCTCACTCTATTACTGTTATTTATTATTCGAATATAATTTACATTTGCTATTTCGCATATACAAGATAGCCAAATGATGTTTTTTACGGTTTGAACCCAACCACAATTAAGAAAACATAATAACTAATAGCATTAACGATTGTTCCGATTTAATTTTTAGATATAATTTGATTAACCCTAAATGATTTTTAAAAATATTTTAATTTATTGTGTTTAAAAAAATAGTCATATCTCTCTCAATTACGGTTATCTATTATTTAAATTTATTTTAAAATTAATATTTAGTTTATACAAGATGACTTAAATGATCCTTTTTAAGTTTTGTACATAAACAGGGTTAAGAAAATAGAACAATTAATCATTATAGCATTATCCGATTTGATTCCAATTTAATTTTTGAAGTTCATTTGATGTACTGTAAATTATTTTTAAAATTTTTCTTACGAATTGTTTTTTAAAAAAATAATTATATCTCACTCTATTACTGTTATTTATTATTCGAATATAATTTAAATTTACCATTTCGCATATACAAGATAGCCAAATGATGTTTTTTGCGGTTTGAACACAAACAGAGTTAAGAAAAGGGAATAACTAATAGCGTTGGCGATTGTTCCGATTTAATTTTAATTCAATTTTTAGATATAATTTGATTAACCCTAAATGATTTTTAAAAATAGTTTTATGTAATATGTTTTAAAAAATTGTCATATCTCACTCAATTACGGTTATCTATTATTCAAATATAATTTAAAATTAATATTTAGGTTATACAAGATGACTCAAATGATCCTTTTTAAGTTTTGGACATAACCAGGGCTAAAAAAATAGAACAATTAATCATTATAGCATTGTCCGATTTGATTCCAATTTAATCTTTGAAGTTTATTTGATGTACTGTAAATTATTTTTAAAATTTTTCTTATGAATTGTTTTTTAAAAAAAGAATTTTATCTCACGCTATTACTGATATCTATTATTCGAATATAATTTAAATTTACTATTTCGCATATACAAGATAGCCAAATGATGTTTTTTGCGGTTTGAACACAACCAGAGTTAAGAAAATGTAGTTACTAATAGCGTTGGCGATTGTTCCTATTTAATTTTAATTCAATTTTTAGATATAATTTGATTAACACTAAATGATTTTTAAAAATAGTTTTATGTATTATGTTTTAAAAAAATAGTCATATCTCACTCAATTACGGTTATCTATTATTCAAATATAATTTAAAATTAATATTTAGGTTATACAAGATGACTCAAATGATCCTTTTTAAGTTTTGGACATAACCAGGGCTAAAAAAATAGAACAATTAATCATTATAGCATTGTCCGATTTGATTCCAATTTAATCTTTGAAGTTTATTTGATGTACTGTAAATTATTTTTAAAATTTTTCTTATGAATTGTTTTCTAAAAAATAATTATATCTCACTCTATTACTGTTATTTATTATTCGAATATAATTTACATTTGCTATTTCGCATATACAAGATAGCCAAATGATGTTTTTTACGGTTTGAACACAACCACAATTAAGAAAACATAATAACTAATAGCATTAACGATTGTTCCGATTTAATTTTTAGATATAATTTGAATAACCCTAAATGATTTTTAAAAATAGTTTTATGTAATATGTTTTAAAAAAATAGTCATATCTCACTCAATTACGGTTATCTATTATTCAAATATAATTTAAAATTCATATTTAGGTTATCAAGATGACTCAAATGATCCTTTTTAAGTTTTGGACATAACCAGAATAAAGAAAATCGATTACTATTACCTACAGCTATTGTTCCGATATGATTTCAATTTAATTTTTAGATATAATTTGTTTAACCTTAAGTAATTTTTTAAATGATGTTTTTTGCGGTTTGAACACAACCAGAGTTAAGAAAATGGAATAACTAATAGCGTTGGCGATTGTTCCTATTTAATTTTAATTCAATTTTTAGATATAATTTGATTAACCCTAAATGATTTTTAAAAATAGTTTTATGTATTATGTTTTAAAAAAATAGTCATATCTCACTCAATTACGGTTATCTATTATTCAAATATAATTTAAAATTAATATTTAGGTTATACAAGATGACTCAAATGATCCTTTTTAAGTTTTGGACATAACCAGGGCTAAAAAAATAGAACAATTAATCATTATAGCATTGTCCGATTTGATTCCAATTTAATCTTTGAAGTTTATTTGATGTACTGTAAATTATTTTTAAAATTTTTCTTATGAATTGTTTTTTAAAAAAAGAATTTTATCTCACGCTATTACTGATATCTATTATTCGAATATAATTTAAATTTACTATTTCGCATATACAAGATAGCCAAATGATGTTTTTTGCGGTTTGAACACAACCAGAGTTAAGAAAATGTAGTTACTAATAGCGTTGGCGATTGTTCCTATTTAATTTTAATTCAATTTTTAGATATAATTTAATTAACCCTAAATGATTTTTAAAAATAGTTTTATGTATTATGTTTTAAAAAAATAGTCATATCTCACTCAATTACGGTTATCTATTATTCAAATATAATTTAAAATTATTATTTAGTTTATACAAGATGAGTCAAATGATCCTTTTTATGTTTTGGACATAACCAGGATAAAGAAAATCGATTATTATTACCTATAGCTATTGTTCCGATATGATTTCAATTTAATTTTTATATAATTTGTTTAACCCTAAGTAATTTTTTAAAATATTTTGATGTATTGTGTTTAAAAAAAAATAGTCATATCTCACTTAATTACGGTTATCTATTATTCAAATTTATTTTAAAATTAATATTTAGTTATAGAAGATGACCCAAATGATCCTGTTTAAGTTTTAGACATAATCAGGGTTAGGAAAATAGAACAATTAATCATTACAGCATTGTCCGATTTGAATCCAATTTAATTTTTGAAGTTCATTTGATGTACTGTAAATTATTTTTAAAATTTTTCCTATGAATTGTTTTTTAAAAAAATTATATCTCAGTGTATTACTGTTATTTATTATTCGAATATAATTTACATTTACTATTTCGCATATACAAGATAGCCAAATGATGTTTTTTACGGTTTGAACACAACCAGACTTAAGAAAATATAATAACTAATAGCGTTAACGATTGTTCCGATTTAATTTTAATTTACCTTTTAGATATAATTTAATTAACCCTAAATGATTTTTAAAAATATTTTGATGTATTGTGTTTAAAAAAAAATAGTCATATCTCACTCAATTACGGTTATCTATTATTCAAATTTATTTTAAAATTAATATTTAGTTTATACAAGATGACTCAAATGATCCTTTTTAAGTTTTGTACATAACCAGGGTTAAGAAAATAGAACAATTAATCATTATAGCATTATCCGATTTGATTCCAATTTAATTTTTGAAGTTCATTTGATGTACTGTAAATTATTTTTAATATTTTTCTTAAGAATTGTTTTATAAAAAAATAATTATATCTCACTCTATTACTGTTATTTATTATTTGAATATAATTTACATTTGCTATTTCGCATATACAAGATAGCCAAATGATGTTTTTTACGGTTTGAACACAACCACAATTAAGAAAACATAATAACTAATAGCATTAACGATTGTTCCGATTTAATTTTTAGATATAATTTGATTAACCCTAAATGATTTTTAAAAATATTTTAATGTATTGTGTTTAAAAAAATAGTCATATCTCACTCAATTACGGTTATCTATTATTCAAATATAATTTTAAATTATTATTTAGTTTATACAAGATCACTCAAATGATCCTTTTTATGTTTTGGACATAACCAGGATAAAGAAAATCGATTACTATTACCTATAGCTATTGTTCCGATATGATTTCAATTTAATTTTTAGATATAATTTGTTTAACCCTAAGTAATTTTTTAAAATATTTTGATGTATTGTGTTTAAAAAAAAATAGTCATATCTCACTCAATTACGGTTATCTATTATTCAAATTTATTTTAAAATTAATATTTAGTTATACAAGATGACCCAAATGATCCTTTTTCAGTTTTGGACATAATCAGGGTTAAGAAAGTAGAACAGTTAATCATTATAGCATTGTCCGATTCGTTTCCAATTTAATCTTTGGTGTTCATTTGATGTACTGTAAATTATTTTTAAAATTTTTCCTATGAATTGTTTTTTAAAAAAATTATTATATCTCACTCTATTACTGATATCTATTATTCGAATATAATTTAAATTTACCATTTCGCATATACAAGATAGCCAAATGATGTTTTTTGCGGTTTGAACACAACCAGAGTTAAGAAAATGGAATAACTAATAGCGTTGGCGATTGTTCCGATTTAATTTTAATTCAATTTTTAGATATAATTTGATTAACCCTAAATGATTTTTAAAAATAGTTTTATGTAATATGTTTTAAAAAAATAGTCATATCTCACTCAATTACGGTTATCTATTATTCAAATATAATTTAAAATTCATATTTAGGTTATTAAGATGACTCAAATGATCCTTTTTAAGTTTTCGACATAACCAGAATAAAGAAAATCGATTTCTATTACCTATAGCTATTGTACCGATATGATTTCAATTTAATTTTTTCATATAATTTGTTTAACCCTAAGTAATATTTTTAAATATTTTGATGTATTGTGATTAAAAAAAATAGTCATATCTCACTCAATTACGGTTATCTATTATTCAAATTTATTTTAAAATTAATGTTTAGGTTATACAAGATGACTCAAATGATCCTTTTTAAGTTTTGGACATAACCAGGGCTAAGAAAATAGAACAAATAATCATTATAGCATTGTCCGATTTGATTCCAATTTAATCTTTGAAGTTCATTTGATGTACTGTAAATTATTTTTAAAATTTTTCTTACGAATTGTTTTTCAAAAAAAGAATTTTATCTCACTCTATTACTGATATCTATTATTCGAATATAATTTAAATTTACTATTTCGCATATACAAGATAGCCAAATGATGTTTTTTGCGGTTTGAACACAACCAGAGTTAAGAAAATGTAATTACTAATAGCGTTGGCAATTGTTCCTATTTAATTTTAATTCAATTTTTAGATATAATTTGTTTTACTCTAAATAATTATTTTACATTTTTTAATGTATTGTGTTTTAAAACAATAGTCATATCTCACTCAATTACGGTTATCTATTATTCAAATTTATTTTAAAATTAATATTTAGGTTATACAAGATTACTCAAAAGATCCTTTTTAAGTTCTGGACATAACCAGGGTTAAGAAAACAGAACGATTAATCATTATAGCATTGTCCGATTTGCTTCCAATTTAATTTTTGAAGTTCATTTGAGTTACTGTAAATTATTTTTTAAATTTTTCTTATAAATTCTTTTAAAAAAAAAAATTATATCTCACTCTATTACTGTTATCTATTCTTCGAATAAGATTTCAATTTACTATTTCGCATATACAAGATAGCCAAATGATGTTCTTTACGGTTTGAAGACAACCACAATTAAGAAAACATAACAACTAATAGCATTAACGATTGTTCCGATTTAATTTTTCGATATAATTTGATTAACCCTAAATGATTATTAAAAATATTTTAATGTATTGTGTTTAAAAAAATAGTCATATCTCACTCAATTACGGTTATCTATTATTCAAATATAATTTTAAAATATTATTTAGTTTATACAAGATGACTCAAATCATCCTTTTTATGTTTTGGACATAACCAGGATAAAGAAAATCGATTACTATTACCTATAGCTATTGTTCCGATATGATTTCAATTTAATTTTTAGATATAATTTGTTTAACCCTAAGTAATTTTTTAAAATATTTTAATGTATTGTGTTTAAAAAAAAATAGTCATATCTCACTCAATTACGGTTATCTATTATTCAAATTTATTTTAAAATTAATATTTAGTTATACAAGATGACCCAAATGATCCTTTTTAAGTTTTGGACATAATCAGGGTTAAGAAAGTAGAACAATTAATCATTATAGCATTGTCCGATTTGATTCCAATTTAATCTTTGGTGTTCATTTGATGTACTGTAAATTATTTTTAAAATTTTTCTTATGAATTGTTTTTTAAAAAAATTATTATATCTCACTCTATTACTGATATCTATTATTCGAATAAAATTTAAATTTACCATTTCGCATATACAAGATAGCCAAATGATGTTTTTTGCGGTTTGAATACAACCAGAGTTAAGAAAATGGAATAACTAATAGCGTTGGCGATTGTTCCGATTTAATTTTAATTCAATTTTTAGATATAATTTGATTAACACTAAATGATTTTTAAAAATAGTTTTATGTAATATGTTTTAAAAAAATAGTCATATCTCACTCAATTACGGTTATCTATTATTCAAATATAATTTAAAATTAATATTTAGGTTATACAAGATGACTCAAATGATCCTTTTTAAGTTTTGGACATAACCAGAATGAAAAAAATCGATTTCTATTACCTATAGCTATTGTACCGATATGATGTCAATTTAATTTTTACATATAATTTGTTTAACCCTAAGTAATATTTTAAAATATTTTGATGTATTGTGATTAAAAAAAATAGTCATATCTGACTCAATTACGGTTATCTATTATTCAAATTTATTTTAAAATTAATATTTAGGTTATACAAGATGACTCAAATGATCCTTTTTAAGTTTTGGACATAACCATGGCAGTAAAATAGAACAATTAATCATTATAGCATTGTCCGATTTGATTCCAATTTAATCTTTGAAGTTCATTTGATGTACTGTAAATTATTTTTAAAATTTTTCTTATGAATTGTTTTTTAAAAAAAGAATTTTATCTCACTCTATTACTGATATCTATTATTCGAATATAATTTAAATTTACTATTTCGCATATACAAGATAGCCAAATGATGTTTTTTGCGGTTTGAACACAACCAGAGTTAAGAAAATGTAATTACTAATAGCGTTGGCAATTGTTCCTATTTAATTTTAATTCAATTTTTAAATATAATTTGTTTTACCCTAAATAATTATTTTAAATTTTTTAATGTATTGTGTTTTAAAAAAATAGTCATAACTCACTCAATTACGGTTATCTATTATTCAAATTTATTTTAAAATTAATATTTAGGTTATACAAGATTACTCAAATGATCCTTTTTAAGTTCTGGACATAACCAGGGTTAAGAAAACAGAACGATTAATCATTATAGCATTGTCCGATTTGATTCCAATTTAATTTTTGAAGTTCATTTGATGTACTGTAAATTATTTTTAAAATTTTTCTTATGAATTGTTTTTTAAAAAAAGAATTTTATCTCACGTTATTACTGATATCTATTATTCGAATATAATTTAAATTTACTATTTCGCATATACAAGATAGCCAAATGATGTTTTTTGCGGTTTGAACACAACCAGAGTTAAGAAAATGTAGTTACTAATAGCGTTGGCGATTGTTCCTATTTAATTTTAATTTAATTTTTAGATATAATTTGATTAACCCTAAATGATTTTTAAAAATAGTTTTATGTATTATGTTTTAAAAAAATAGTCATATCTCACTCAATTACGGTTATCTATTATTCAAATATAATTTAAAATTATTTTTAGTTTATACAAGATGAGTCAAATGATCCTTTTTATGTTTTGGACATAACCAGGATAAAGAAAATCGATTATTATTACCTATAGCTATTGTTCCGTTATGATTTCAATTTAATTTTTATATAATTTGTTTAACCCTAAGTAATTTTTTAAAATATTTTGATGTATTGTGTTTAAAAAAAAATAGTCATATCTCACTCAATTACGGTTATCTATTATTCAAATTTATTTTAAAATTAATATTGTTATACAAGATGACCCAAATGATCCTTTTTAAGTTTTGGACATAATCAGGGTTAAGAAAGTAGAACAATTAATCATTATAGCATTGTCCGATTTGATTCCAATTTTATCTTTGGTGTTCATTTGATGTACTGTAAATTATTTTTAAAATTTTTCTTATGAATTGTTTTTTAAAAAAATTATTATATCTCACTCTATTACTGATATCTATTATTCGAATATAATTTAAATTTACCATTTCGCATATACAAGATAGCCAAATGACGTTTTTTGCGGTTTGAACACAACCAGAGTTAAGAAAATGGAATAACTAATAGCGTTGGCTATTGTTCCGATTTAATTTTAATTCAATTTTTAGATTTAATTTGATTAACCCTAAATGATTTTTAAAAATAGTTTTATGTAATATGTTTTAAAAAAATTGTCATATCTCACTCAATAACGGTTATCTATTATTCAAATTTATTTTAAAATTAATATTTAGGTTATACAAGATTACTCAAAAGATCCTTTTTAAGTTCTGGACATAACCAGGGTTAAGAAAACAGAACGATTAATCATTATAGCATTGTCCGATTTGCTTCCAATTTAATTTTTGAAGTTCATTTGAGTTACTGTAAATTATTTTTTAAATTTTTCTTATAAATTCTTTTTAAAAAAAAATTATATCTCACTCTATTACTGTTATCTATTCTTCGAATAAGATTTAAATTTACTATTTCGCATATACAAGATAGCCAAATGATGTTCTTTACGGTTTGAACACAACCACAATTAAGAAAACATAATAACTAATAGCATTAACGATTGTTCCGATTTAATTTTTAGATATAATTTGATTAACCCTAAATGATTTTTAAAAATATTTTAATGTATTGTGTTTAAGAAAATAGTCATATCTCACTCAATTACGGTTATCTATTATTCAAATATAATTTTAAATTATTATTTAGTTTATACAAGATGACTCAAATGATCCTTTTTATGTTTTGTACATAACCAGGGTTAAGAAAGTAGAACAATTAATCATTATAGCATTGTCCGATTTGATTCCAATTTAATCTTTGGTGTTCATTTGATGTACTGTAAATTATTTTTAAAATTTTTCTTATGAATTGTTTTTTAAAAAAAGAATTTTATCTCACTCTATTACTGATATCTATTATTCGAATATAATTTAAATTTACCATTTCGCATATACAAGATAGCCAAATGATGTTTTTTACGGTTTGAACACAACCAGAATTAAGAAAATATAATAACTAATAGCGTTAACGATTGTTCCGATTTAATTTTAATTTAATTTTTAGATATAATTTGTTTAACCCTAAGTAATTTTTTAAAATATTTTAATGTATTGTGTTTAAAAAAAAATAGTCATATCTCACTCAATTACGGTTATCTATTATTTAAATTTATTTTAAAATTAATATTTAGTTATACAAGATGACCCAAATGATCCTTTTTAAGTTTTGGACATAATCAGGGTTAAGAAAGTAGAACAATTAATCATTATAGCATTGTCCGATTTGATTCCAATTTAATCTTTGGTGTTCATTTGATGTACTGTAAATTATTTTTAAAATTTTTCTTATGAATTGTTTTTTAAAAAAAGAATTTTATCTCACTCTATTACTGATATCTATTATTCGAATATAATTTAAATTTACCATTTCGCATATACAAGATAGCCAAATGATGTTTTTTACGGTTTGAACACAACCAGAATTAAGAAAATATAATAACTAATAGCGTTAACGATTGTTCCGATTTAATTTTAATTTAATTTTTAGATATAATTTGTTTAACCCTAAGTAATTTTTTAAAATATTTTAATGTATTGTGTTTAAAAAAAAATAGTCATATCTCACTCAATTACGGTTATCTATTATTTAAATTTATTTTAAAATTAATATTTAGTTATACAAGATGACCCAAATGATCCTTTTTAAGTTTTGGACATAGTGAGGGTTAAGAAAGTAGAACAATTAATCATTATAGCATTGTCCGATTTGATTCCAATTTAATCTTTGGTGTTCATTTGATGTACTGTAAATTATATTTATGAATTGTTTTTTAAAAAAATTATTATATCTCACTCTATTACTGATATCTATTATTCGAATATAATTTAAATTTACCATTTCGCATATACAAGATAGCCAAATGATGTTTTTTGCGGTTTGAACACAACCAGAGTTAAGAAAATGTAATTACTAATAGCGTTGGCAATTGTTCCTATTTAATTTTAATTCAATTTTTAGATATAATTTGTTTTACTCTAAATAATTATTTTACATTTTTTAATGTATTGTGTTTTAAAACAATAGTCATATCTCACTCAATTACGGTTATCTATTATTCAAATTTATTTTAAAATTAATATTTAGGTTATACAAGATTACTCAAATGATCCTTTTTAAGTTCTGGACATAACCAGGGTTAAGAAAACAGAACGATTAATCATTATAGCATTGTCCGATTTGATTCCAATTTAATTTTTGAAGTTCATTTGATTTACTGTAAATTATTTTTTAAATTTTTCTTATAAATTCTTTTTAAAAAAAAAAATTATATCTCACTCTATTACTGTTATCTATTATTGGAATAAGATTTAAATTTACTATTTCGCATATACAAGATAGCCAAATGATGTTCTTTACGGTTTGAAGACAACCACAATTAAGAAAACATAATAACTAATAGCATTAACGATTGTTCCGATTTAATTTTTCGATATAATTTGATTAACCCTAAATGATTTTTAAAAATATTTTGATGTATTGTGATTAAAAAAAATAGTCATATCTGACTCAATTACGGTTATCTATTATTCAAATTTATTTTAAAATTAATATTTAGGTTATACAAGATGACTCAAATGATCCTTTTTAAGTTTTGGACATAACCATGGCTAAGAAAATAGAACAATTAATCATTATAGCATTGTCCGATTTGATTCCAATTTAATCTTTGAAGTTCATTTGATGTACTGTAAATTATTTTTAAAATTTTTCTTATGAATTGTTTTTTAAAAAAAGAATTTTATCTCACTCTATTACTGATATCTATTATTCGAATATAATTTAAATTTACTAATTCGCATATACAGGATAGCCAAATGATGTTTTTTGCGGTTTGAACACAACCAGAGTTAAGAAAATGTAGCTACTAATAGCGTTGGCGATTGTTCCTATTTAATTTTAATTTAATTTTTAGATATGATTTGATTAACCCTAAATGATTTTTAAAAATAGTTTTATGTATTATGTTTTAAAAAAATAGTCATATCTCACTCAATTACGGTTATCTATTATTCAAATATAATTTAAAATTATTATTTAGTTTATACAAGATGAGTTAAATGATCCTTTTTATGTTTTGGACATAACCAGGATAAAGAAAATCGATTATTATTACCTATAGCTATTGTTCCGTTATGATTTCAATTTAATTTTTATATAATTTGTTTAACCCTAAGTAATTTTTTAAAATATTTTGATGTATTGTGTTTAAAAAAAAAGAGTCATATCTCTATATTTAGTTATAGAAGATGACCCAAATGATCCTGTTTAAGTTTTAGACATACTCAGGGTTAGGAAAATAGAACAATTAATTATTACAGCATTGTCCGATTTGAATCCAATTTAATTTTTGAAGTTCATTTGATGTACTGTAAATTATTTTTAAAATTTTACTTATGAATTGTTTTTTAAAAAAATAATTATATCTCACTCTATTACTGTTATTTATTATTCGAATATAATTTACATTTGCTATTTCGCATATACAAGATAGCCAAATGATGTTTTTTACGGTTTGAACACAACCACAATTAAGAAAACATAATAACTAATAGCATTAACGATTGTTCCGATTTAATTTTTAGATATAATTTGATTAACCCTAAATGATTATTAAAAATATTTTAATGTATTGTGTTTAAAAAAATAGTCATATCTCACTCAATTACGGTTATCTATTATTCAAATATAATTTTAAAATATTATTTAGTTTATACAAGATGACTCAAATCATCCTTTTTATGTTTTGGACATAACCAGGATAAAGAAAATCGATTACTATTACCTATAGCTATTGTTCCGATATGATTTCATTTTAATTTTTAGATATAATTTGTTTAACCCTAAGTAATTTTTTAAAATATTTTAATGTATTGTGTTTAAAAAAAAATAGTCATATCTCACTCAATTACGGTTATCTATTATTCAAATTTATTTTAAAATTAATATTTAGTTATACAAGATGACCCAAAGGATCCTTTTTAAGTTTTGGACATAATCAGGGTTAAGAAAGTAGAACAATTAATCATTATAGCATTGTCCGATTTGATTCCAATTTTATCTTTGGTGTTCATTTGATGTACTGTAAATTATTTTTAAAATTTTTCTTATGAATTGTTTTTTAAAAAAATTATTATATCTCACTCTATTACTGATATCTATTATTCGAATATAATTTAAATTTACCATTTCGCATATACAAGATAGCCAAATGACGTTTTTTGCGGTTTGAACACAACCAGAGTTAAGAAAATGGAATAACTAATAGCGTTGGCTATTGTTCCGATTTAATTTTAATTCAATTTTTAGATTTAATTTGATTAACCCTAAATGATTTTTAAAAATAGTTTTATGTAATATGTTTTAAAAAAATTGTCATATCTCACTCAATTACGGTTATCTATTATTCAAATTTATTTTAAAATTAATATTTAGGTTATACAAGATTACTCAAAAGATCCTTTTTAAGTTCTGGACATAACCAGGGTTAAGAAAACAGAACGATTAATCATTATAGCATTGTCCGATTTGCTTCCAATTTAATTTTTGAAGTTCATTTGAGTTACTGTAAATTATTTTTTAAATTTTTCTTATAAATTCTTTTTAAAAAAAAAATTATATCTCACTCTATTACTGTTATCTATTCTTCGAATAAGATTTAAATTTACTATTTCGCATATACAAGATAGCCAAATGATGTTCTTTACGGTTTGAACACAACCACAATTAAGAAAACATAATAACTAATAGCATTAACGATTGTTCCGATTTAATTTTTAGATATAATTTGATTAACCCTAAATGATTTTTAAAAATATTTTAATGTATTGTGTTTAAGAAAATAGTCATATCTCACTCAATTACGGTTATCTATTATTCAAATATAATTTTAAATTATTATTTAGTTTATACAAGATGACTCAAATGATCCTTTTTATGTTTTGTACATAACCAGGGTTAAGAAAATAGAACAATTAATTATTATAGCATTGTCCGATTTGATTCCAATTTAATTTTTGAAGTTCATTTGATGTACTGTAAATTATTTTTAAAATTTTACTTATGAATTGTTTTTTAAAAAAATAATTATATCTCACTCTATTACTGTTATTTATTATTCGAATATAATTTACATTTGCTATTTCGCATATACAAGATAGCCAAATGATGTTTTTTGCGGTTTGAACACAACCAGAGTTAAGAAAATGGAATAACTAATAGCGTTGGCGATTGTTCCGATTTAATTTTAATTCAATTTTTAGATATAATTTGATTAACCCTAAATGATTTTTAAAAATAGTTTTATGTAATATGTTTTAAAAAAATAGTCATATCTCACTCAATTACGGTTATCTATTATTCAAATATAATTTAAAATTCATATTTAGGTTATCAAGATGACTCAAATAATCCTTTTTAAGTTTTGGACATAACCAGAATAAAGAAAATCGATTTCTATTACCTATAGCTATTGTACCGATATGATTTCAATTTAATTTTTACATATAACTTGTTTAACCCTAAGTAATATTTTTAAATATTTTGATGTATTGTGATTAAAAAAAATAGTCATATCTCACTCAATTACGGTTATCTATTATTCAAATTTATTTTAAAATTAATGTTTAGGTTATACAAGATGACTCAAATGATCCTTTTTAAGTTTTGGACATAACCAGGGCTAAGAAAATAGAACAAATAATCATTATGGCATTGTCCGATTTGATTCCAATTTAATCTTTGAAGTTCATTTGATGTACTGTAAATTATTTTTAAAATTTTTCTTACGAATTGTTTTTTAAAAAAAGAATTTTATCTCACTCTATTACTGATATCTATTATTCGAATATAATTTAAATTTACTATTTCGCATATACAAGATAGCCAAATGATGTTTTTTGCGGTTTGAAGACAACCACAATTAAGAAAACATAATAACTAATAGCATTAACGATTGTTCCAATTTAATTTTTCGATATAATTTGATTAACCCTAAATGATTTTTAAAAGTATTTTGATGTATTGTGTTTAAAAAAAATAATCATATCTCTCTCAATTACGGTTATCTATTATTCAAATTTATTTTAAAATTAATATTTAGTTTATACAAGATGACTCAAATGATCCTTTTTAAGTTTTGTACATAACCAGGGTTAAGAAAATAGAACAATTAATCATTATAGCATTGTCCGATTTGATTCCAATTTAATCTTTGAAGTTCATTTGATGTACTGTAAATTATTTTTAAAATTTTTCTTACGAATTGTTTTTTAAAAAAAGAATTTTATCTCACTCTATTACTGATATCTATTATTCGAATATAATTTAAATTTACCATTTCGCATATACAAGATATCCAAATGATGTTTTTTACGGTTTGAACACAACCAGAATTAAGAAAATATAATAACTAATAGCGTTAACGATTGTTCCGATTTAATTTTAATTTAATTTTTAGATATAATTTGTTTAACCCTAAGTAATTTTTTAAAATATTTTAATGTATTGTGTTTAAAAAAAAATAGTCATATCTCACTCAATTACGGTTATCTATTATTTAAATTTATTTTAAAATTAATATTTAGTTATACAAGATGACCCAAATGATCCTTTTTAAGTTTTGGACATAATCAGGGTTAAGAAAGTAGAACAATTAATCATTATAGCATTGTCCGATTTGATTCCAATTTAATCTTTGGTGTTCATTTGATGTACTGTAAATTATTTTTAAAATTTTTCTTATGAATTGTTTTTTAAAAAAATTATTATATCTCACTCTATTACTGATATCTATTATTCGAATATAATTTAAATTTACCATTTCGCATATACAAGATAGCCAAATGATGTTTTTTGCGGTTTGAACACAACCAGAGTTAAGAAAATGGAATAACTAATAGCGCTGGCGATTGTTCCGATTTCATTTTAATTCAATTTTTAGATATAATTTGATTAACCCTAAATGATTTTTAAAAATAGTTTTATGTAATATGTTTTAAAAAAATAGTCATATCTCACTCAATTACGGTTATCTATTATTCAAATATAATTTAAAATTCATATTTAGGTTATCAAGATGACTCAAATAATCCTTTTTAAGTTCTGGACATAACCAGGGTTAAGAAAACAGAACGATTAATCATTATAGCATTGTCCGATTTGCTTCCAATTTAATTTTTGAAGTTCATTTGAGTTACTGTAAATTATTTTTTAAATTTTTCTTATAAATTCTTTTTAAAAAAAAAATTATATCTCACTCTATTACTGTTATCTATTCTTCGAATAAGATTTAAATTTACTATTTCGCATATACAAGATAGCCAAATGATGTTCTTTACGGTTTGAACACAACCACAATTAAGAAAACATAATAACTAATAGCATTAACGATTGTTCCGATTTAATTTTTAGATATAATTTGATTAACCCTAAATGATTTTTAAAAATATTTTAATGTATTGTGTTTAAGAAAATAGTCATATCTCACTCAATTACGGTTATCTATTATTCAAATATAATTTTAAATTATTATTTAGTTTATACAAGATGACTCAAATGATCCTTTTTATGTTTTGTACATAACCAGGGTTAAGAAAATAGAACAATTAATTATTATAGCATTGTCCGATTTGATTCCAATTTAATTTTTGAAGTTCATTTGATGTACTGTAAATTATTTTTAAAATTTTACTTATGAATTGTTTTTTAAAAAAATAATTATATCTCACTCTATTACTGTTATTTATTATTCGAATATAATTTACATTTGCTATTTCGCATATACAAGATAGCCAAATGATGTTTTTTACGGTTTGAACACAACCACAATTAAGAAAACATAATAACTAATAGCATTAACGATTGTTCCGATTTAATTTTTAGATATAATTTGATTAACCCTAAATGATTATTAAAAATATTTTAATGTATTGTGTTTAAAAAAATAGTCATATCTCACTCAATTACGGTTATCTATTATTCAAATATAATTTTAAAATATTATTTAGTTTATACAAGATGACTCAAATCATCCTTTTTATGTTTTGGACATAACCAGGATAAAGAAAATCGATTACTATTACCTATAGCTATTGTTCCGATATGATTACATTTTAATTTTTAGATATAATTTGTTTAACCCTAAGTAATTTTTTAAAATATTTTAATGTATTGTGTTTAAAAAAAAATAGTCATATCTCACTCAATTACGGTTATCTATTATTCAAATTTATTTTAAAATTAATATTTAGTTATACAAGATGACCCAAAGGATCCTTTTTAAGTTTTGGACATAATCAGGGTTAAGAAAGTAGAACAATTAATCATTATAGCATTGTCCGATTTGATTCCAATTTAATCTTTGGTGTTCATTTGATGTACTGTAAATTATTTTTAAAATTTTTCTTATGAATTGTTTTTTAAAAAAATTATTATATCTCACTCTATTACTGATATCTATTATTCGAATATAATTTAAATTTACCATTTCGCATATACAAGATAGCCAAATGATGTTTTTTGCGGTTTGAACACAACCAGAGTTAAGAAAATGGAATAACTAATAGCGTTGGCGATTGTTCCGATTTAATTTTAATTCAATTTTTAGATATAATTTGATTAACCCTAAATGATTTTTAAAAATAGTTTTATGTAATATGTTTTAAAAAAATAGTCATATCTCACTCAATTACGGTTATCTATTATTCAAATATAATTTAAAATTCATATTTAGGTTATCAAGATGACTCAAATAATCCTTTTTAAGTTTTGGACATAACCAGAATAAAGAAAATCGATTTCTATTACCTATAGCTATTGTACCGATATGATTTCAATTTAATTTTTACATATAACTTGTTTAACCCTAAGTAATATTTTTAAATATTTTGATGTATTGTGATTAAAAAAAATAGTCATATCTCACTCAATTACGGTTATCTATTATTCAAATTTATTTTAAAATTAATGTTTAGGTTATACAAGATGACTCAAATGATCCTTTTTAAGTTTTGGACATAACCAGGGCTAAGAAAATAGAACAAATAATCATTATGGCATTGTCCGATTTGATTCCAATTTAATCTTTGAAGTTCATTTGATGTACTGTAAATTATTTTTAAAATTTTTCTTACGAATTGTTTTTTAAAAAAAGAATTTTATCTCACTCTATTACTGATATCTATTATTCGAATATAATTTAAATTTACTATTTCGCATATACAAGATAGCCAAATGATGTTTTTTGCGGTTTGAAGACAACCACAATTAAGAAAACATAATAACTAATAGCATTAACGATTGTTCCAATTTAATTTTTCGATATAATTTGATTAACCCTAAATGATTTTTAAAAATATTTTGATGTATTGTGTTTAAAAAAAATAATCATATCTCTCTCAATTACGGTTATCTATTATTCAAATTTATTTTAAAATTAATATTTAGTTTATACAAGATGACTCAAATGATCCTTTTTAAGTTTTGTACATAACCAGGGTTAAGAAAATAGAACAATTAATCATTATAGCATTGTCCGATTTGATTCCAATTTAATCTTTGAAGTTCATTTGATGTACTGTAAATTATTTTTAAAATTTTTCTTACGAATTGTTTTTTAAAAAAAGAATTTTATCTCACTCTATTACTGATATCTATTATTCGAATATAATTTAAATTTACCATTTCGCATATACAAGATAGCCAAATGATGTTTTTTACGGTTTGAACACAACCAGAATTAAGAAAATATAATAACTAATAGCGTTAACGATTGTTCCGATTTAATTTTAATTTAATTTTTAGATATAATTTGTTTAACCCTAAGTAATTTTTTAAAATATTTTAATGTATTGTGTTTAAAAAAAAATAGTCATATCTCACTCAATTACGGTTATCTATTATTTAAATTTATTTTAAAATTAATATTTAGTTATACAAGATGACCCAAATGATCCTTTTTAAGTTTTGGACATAATCAGGGTTAAGAAAGTAGAACAATTAATCATTATAGCATTGTCCGATTTGATTCCAATTTAATCTTTGGTGTTCATTTGATGTACTGTAAATTATTTTTAAAATTTTTCTTATGAATTGTTTTTTAAAAAAATTATTATATCTCACTCTATTACTGATATCTATTATTCGAATATAATTTAAATTTACCATTTCGCATATACAAGATAGCCAAATGATGTTTTTTGCGGTTTGAACACAACCAGAGTTAAGAAAATGTAATTACTAATAGCGTTGGCAATTGTTCCTATTTAATTTTAATTCAATTTTTAGATATAATTTGTTTTACCCTAAATAATTATTTTAAATTTTTTAATGTATTGTGTTTTAAGAAAATAGTCATAACTCACTCAATTACGGTTATCTATTATTCAAATTTATTTTAAAATTAATATTTAGGTTATACAAGATTACTCAAATGATCCTTTTTAAGTTCTGGACATAACCAGGGTTAAGAAAACAGAACGATTAATCATTATAGCATTGTCCGATTTGATTCCAATTTAATTTTTGAAGTTCATTTGATGTACTGTAAATTATTTTTAAAATTTTTCTTATGAATTGTTTTTTAAAAAAAGAATTTTATCTCACGTTATTACTGATATCTATTATTCGAATATAATTTAAATTTACTAATTCGCATATACAGGATAGCCAAATGATGTTTTTTGCGGTTTGAACACAACCAGAGTTAAGAAAATTTAGCTACTAATAGCGTTGGCGATTGTTCCTATTTAATTTTAATTTAATTTTTAGATATAATTTGATTAACCCTAAATGATTTTTAAAAATAGTTTTATGTATTATGTTTTAAAAAAATAGTCATATCTCACTCAATTACGGTTATCTATTATTCAAATATAATTTAAAATTATTATTTAGTTTATACAAGATGAGTTAAATGATCCTTTTTATGTTTTGGACATAACCAGGATAAAGAAAATCGATTATTATTACCTATAGCTATTGTTCCGTTATGATTTCAATTTAATTTTTATATAATTTGTTTAACCCTAAGTAATTTTTTAAAATATTTTGATGTATTGTGTTTAAAAAAAAATAGTCATATCTCTATATTTAGTTATAGAAGATGACCCAAATGATCCTGTTTAAGTTTTAGACATACTCAGGGTTAGGAAAATAGAACAATTAATTATTACAGCATTGTCCGATTTGAATCCAATTTAATTTTTGAAGTTCATTTGATGTACTGTAAATTATTTTTAAAATTTTACTTATGAATTGTTTTTTAAAAAAATAATTATATCTCACTCTATTACTGTTATTTATTATTCGAATATAATTTACATTTGCTATTTCGCATATACAAGATAGCCAAATGATGTTTTTTACGGTTTGAACACAACCACAATTAAGAAAACATAATAACTAATAGCATTAACGATTGTTCCGATTTAATTTTTAGATATAATTTGATTAACCCTAAATGATTATTAAAAATATTTTAATGTATTGTGTTTAAAAAAATAGTCATATCTCACTCAATTACGGTTATCTATTATTCAAATATAATTTTAAAATATTATTTAGTTTATACAAGATGACTCAAATCATCCTTTTTATGTTTTGGACATAACCAGGATAAAGAAAATCGATTACTATTACCTATAGCTATTGTTCCGATATGATTTCATTTTAATTTTTAGATATAATTTGTTTAACCCTAAGTAATTTTTTAAAATATTTTAATGTATTGTGTTTAAAAAAAAATAGTCATATCTCACTCAATTACGGTTATCTATTATTCAAATTTATTTTAAAATTAATGTTTAGGTTATACAAGATGACTCAAATGATCCTTTTTAAGTTTTGGACATAACCAGGGCTAAGAAAATAGAACAAATAATCATTATAGCATTGTCCGATTTGATTCCAATTTAATCTTTGAAGTTCATTTGATGTACTGTAAATTATTTTTAAAATTTTTCTTACGAATTGTTTTTTAAAAAAAGAATTTTATCTCACTCTATTACTGATATCTATTATTCGAATATAATTTAAATTTACTATTTCGCATATACAAGATAGCCAAATGATGTTTTTTGCGGTTTGAAGACAACCACAATTAAGAAAACATAATAAATAATAGCATTAACGATTGTTCCAATTTAATTTTTCGATATAATTTGATTAACCCTAAATGATTTTTAAAAATATTTTGATGTATTGTGTTTAAAAAAAAATAGTCATATCTCACTCAATTACGGTTATCTATTATTTAAATTTATTTTAAAATTAATATTTAGTTATACAAGATGACCCAAATGATCCTTTTTAAGTTTTGGACATAATCAGGGTTAAGAAAGTAGAACAATTAATCATTATAGCATTGTCCGATTTGATTCCAATTTAATCTTTGGTGTTCATTTGATGTACTGTAAATTATTTTTAAAATTTTTCTTATGAATTGTTTTTTAAAAAAATTATTATATCTCACTCTATTACTGATATCTATTATTCGAATATAATTTAAATTTACCATTTCGCATATACAAGATAGCCAAATGATGTTTTTTGCGGTTTGAACACAACCAGAGTTAAGAAAATGTAATTACTAATAGCGTTGGCAATTGTTCCTATTTAATTTTAATTCAATTTTTAGATATAATTTGTTTTACCCTAAATAATTATTTTAAATTTTTTAATGTATTGTGTTTTAAGAAAATAGTCATAACTCACTCAATTACGGTTATCTATTATTCAAATTTATTTTAAAATTAATATTTAGGTTATACAAGATTACTCAAATGATCCTTTTTAAGTTCTGGACATAACCAGGGTTAAGAAAACAGAACGATTAATCATTATAGCATTGTCCGATTTGATTCCAATTTAATTTTTGAAGTTCATTTGATGTACTGTAAATTATTTTTAAAATTTTTCTTATGAATTGTTTTTTAAAAAAAGAATTTTATCTCACGTTATTACTGATATCTATTATTCGAATATAATTTAAATTTACTAATTCGCATATACAGGATAGCCAAATGATGTTTTTTGCGGTTTGAACACAACCAGAGTTAAGAAAATTTAGCTACTAATAGCGTTGGCGATTGTTCCTATTTAATTTTAATTTAATTTTTAGATATAATTTGATTAACCCTAAATGATTTTTAAAAATAGTTTTATGTATTATGTTTTAAAAAAATAGTCATATCTCACTCAATTACGGTTATCTATTATTCAAATATAATTTAAAATTATTATTTAGTTTATACAAGATGAGTTAAATGATCCTTTTTATGTTTTGGACATAACCAGGATAAAGAAAATCGATTATTATTACCTATAGCTATTGTTCCGTTATGATTTCAATTTAATTTTTATATAATTTGTTTAACCCTAAGTAATTTTTTAAAATATTTTGATGTATTGTGTTTAAAAAAAAATAGTCATATCTCTATATTTAGTTATAGAAGATGACCCAAATGATCCTGTTTAAGTTTTAGACATACTCAGGGTTAGGAAAATAGAACAATTAATTATTACAGCATTGTCCGATTTGAATCCAATTTAATTTTTGAAGTTCATTTGATGTACTGTAAATTATTTTTAAAATTTTACTTATGAATTGTTTTTTAAAAAAATAATTATATCTCACTCTATTACTGTTATTTATTATTCGAATATAATTTACATTTGCTATTTCGCATATACAAGATAGCCAAATGATGTTTTTTACGGTTTGAACACAACCACAATTAAGAAAACATAATAACTAATAGCATTAACGATTGTTCCGATTTAATTTTTAGATATAATTTGATTAACCCTAAATGATTATTAAAAATATTTTAATGTATTGTGTTTAAAAAAATAGTCATATCTCACTCAATTACGGTTATCTATTATTCAAATATAATTTTAAAATATTATTTAGTTTATACAAGATGACTCAAATCATCCTTTTTATGTTTTGGACATAACCAGGATAAAGAAAATCGATTACTATTACCTATAGCTATTGTTCCGATATGATTTCATTTTAATTTTTAGATATAATTTGTTTAACCCTAAGTAATTTTTTAAAATATTTTAATGTATTGTGTTTAAAAAAAAATAGTCATATCTCACTCAATTACGGTTATCTATTATTCAAATTTATTTTAAAATTAATGTTTAGGTTATACAAGATGACTCAAATGATCCTTTTTAAGTTTTGGACATAACCAGGGCTAAGAAAATAGAACAAATAATCATTATAGCATTGTCCGATTTGATTCCAATTTAATCTTTGAAGTTCATTTGATGTACTGTAAATTATTTTTAAAATTTTTCTTACGAATTGTTTTTTAAAAAAAGAATTTTATCTCACTCTATTACTGATATCTATTATTCGAATATAATTTAAATTTACTATTTCGCATATACAAGATAGCCAAATGATGTTTTTTGCGGTTTGAAGACAACCACAATTAAGAAAACATAATAAATAATAGCATTAACGATTGTTCCAATTTAATTTTTCGATATAATTTGATTAACCCTAAATGATTTTTAAAAATATTTTGATGTATTGTGTTTAAAAAAAAATAGTCATATCTCACTCAATTACGGTTATCTATTATTTAAATTTATTTTAAAATTAATATTTAGTTATACAAGATGACCCAAATGATCCTTTTTAAGTTTTGGACATAATCAGGGTTAAGAAAGTAGAACAATTAATCATTATAGCATTGTCCGATTTGATTCCAATTTAATCTTTGGTGTTCATTTGATGTACTGTAAATTATTTTTAAAATTTTTCTTATGAATTGTTTTTTAAAAAAATTATTATATCTCACTCTATTACTGATATCTATTATTCGAATATAATTTAAATTTACCATTTCGCATATACAAGATAGCCAAATGATGTTTTTTGCGGTTTGAACACAACCAGAGTTAAGAAAATGTAATTACTAATAGCGTTGGCAATTGTTCCTATTTAATTTTAATTCAATTTTTAGATATAATTTGTTTTACCCTAAATAATTATTTTAAATTTTTTAATGTATTGTGTTTTAAGAAAATAGTCATAACTCACTCAATTACGGTTATCTATTATTCAAATTTATTTTAAAATTAATATTTAGGTTATACAAGATTACTCAAATGATCCTTTTTAAGTTCTGGACATAACCAGGGTTAAGAAAACAGAACGATTAATCATTATAGCATTGTCCGATTTGATTCCAATTTAATTTTTGAAGTTCATTTGATGTACTGTAAATTATTTTTAAAATTTTTCTTATGAATTGTTTTTTAAAAAAAGAATTTTATCTCACGTTATTACTGATATCTATTATTCGAATATAATTTAAATTTACTAATTCGCATATACAGGATAGCCAAATGATGTTTTTTGCGGTTTGAACACAACCAGAGTTAAGAAAATTTAGCTACTAATAGCGTTGGCGATTGTTCCTATTTAATTTTAATTTAATTTTTAGATATAATTTGATTAACCCTAAATGATTTTTAAAAATAGTTTTATGTATTATGTTTTAAAAAAATAGTCATATCTCACTCAATTACGGTTATCTATTATTCAAATATAATTTAAAATTATTATTTAGTTTATACAAGATGAGTTAAATGATCCTTTTTATGTTTTGGACATAACCAGGATAAAGAAAATCGATTATTATTACCTATAGCTATTGTTCCGTTATGATTTCAATTTAATTTTTATATAATTTGTTTAACCCTAAGTAATTTTTTAAAATATTTTGATGTATTGTGTTTAAAAAAAAATAGTCATATCTCTATATTTAGTTATAGAAGATGACCCAAATGATCCTGTTTAAGTTTTAGACATACTCAGGGTTAGGAAAATAGAACAATTAATTATTACAGCATTGTCCGATTTGAATCCAATTTAATTTTTGAAGTTCATTTGATGTACTGTAAATTATTTTTAAAATTTTACTTATGAATTGTTTTTTAAAAAAATAATTATATCTCACTCTATTACTGTTATTTATTATTCGAATATAATTTACATTTGCTATTTCGCATATACAAGATAGCCAAATGATGTTTTTTACGGTTTGAACACAACCACAATTAAGAAAACATAATAACTAATAGCATTAACGATTGTTCCGATTTAATTTTTAGATATAATTTGATTAACCCTAAATGATTATTAAAAATATTTTAATGTATTGTGTTTAAAAAAATAGTCATATCTCACTCAATTACGGTTATCTATTATTCAAATATAATTTTAAAATATTATTTAGTTTATACAAGATGACTCAAATCATCCTTTTTATGTTTTGGACATAACCAGGATAAAGAAAATCGATTACTATTACCTATAGCTATTGTTCCGATATGATTTCATTTTAATTTTTAGATATAATTTGTTTAACCCTAAGTAATTTTTTAAAATATTTTAATGTATTGTGTTTAAAAAAAAATAGTCATATCTCACTCAATTACGGTTATCTATTATTCAAATTTATTTTAAAATTAATGTTTAGGTTATACAAGATGACTCAAATGATCCTTTTTAAGTTTTGGACATAACCAGGGCTAAGAAAATAGAACAAATAATCATTATAGCATTGTCCGATTTGATTCCAATTTAATCTTTGAAGTTCATTTGATGTACTGTAAATTATTTTTAAAATTTTTCTTACGAATTGTTTTTTAAAAAAAGAATTTTATCTCACTCTATTACTGATATCTATTATTCGAATATAATTTAAATTTACCATTTCGCATATACAAGATAGCCAAATGATGTTTTTTGCGGTTTGAACACAACCAGAGTTAAGAAAATGTAATTACTAATAGCGTTGGCAATTGTTCCTATTTAATTTTAATTCAATTTTTAGATATAATTTGTTTTACTCTAAATAATTATTTTACATTTTTTAATGTATTGTGTTTTAAAACAATAGTCATATCTCACTCAATTACGGTTATCTATTATTCAAATTTATTTTAAAATTATTATTTAGTTTATACAAGATGAGTTAAATGATCCTTTTTATGTTTTGGACATAACCAGGATAAAGAAAATCGATTATTATTACCTATAGCTATTGTTCCGTTATGATTTCAATTTAATTTTTATATAATTTGTTTAACCCTAAGTAATTTTTTAAAATATTTTGATGTATTGTGTTTAAAAAAAAATAGTCATATCTCTATATTTAGTTATAGAAGATGACCCAAATGATCCTGTTTAAGTTTTAGACATACTCAGGGTTAGGAAAATAGAACAATTAATTATTACAGCATTGTCCGATTTGAATCCAATTTAATTTTTGAAGTTCATTTGATGTACTGTAAATTATTTTTAAAATTTTTCCTATGAATTGTTTTTTAAAAAAAATATTATATCTCAGTGTATTACTGTTATTTATTATTCGAATATAATTTACATTTACTATTTCGCATATACAAGATAGCCAAATGATGTTTTTTGCGGTTTGAACACAACCAGAGTTAAGAAAATGTAATTACTAATAGCGTTGGCAATTGTTCCTATTTAATTTTAATTCAATTTTTCGATATAATTTGTTTTACTCTAAATAATTATTTTACATTTTTTAATGTATTGTGTTTTAAAACAATAGTCATATCTCACTCAATTACGGTTATCTATTATTCAAATTTATTTTAAAATTAATATTTAGGTTATACAAGATTACTCAAATGATCCTTTTTAAGTTCTGGACATAACCAGGGTTAAGAAAACAGAACGATTAATCATTATAGCATTGTCCGATTTGATTCCAATTTAATTTTTGAAGTTCATTTGATTTACTGTAAATTATTTTTTAAATTTATCTTATAAATTCTTTTTAAAAAAAAAAATTATATCTCACTCTATTACTGTTATCTATTATTGGAATAAGATTTAAATTTACTATTTCGCATATACAAGATAGCCAAATGATGTTCTTTACGGTTTGAAGACAACCACAATTAAGAAAACATAATAACTAATAGCATTAACGATTGTTCCGATTTAATTTTTCGATATAATTTGATTAACCCTAAATGATTTTTAAAAATATTTTGATGTATTGTGATTAAAAAAAATAGTCATATCTGACTCAATTACGGTTATCTATTATTCAAATTTATTTTAAAATTAATATTTAGGTTATACAAGATGACTCAAATGATCCTTTTTAAGTTTTGGACATAACCATGGCTAAGAAAATAGAACAATTAATCATTATAGCATTGTCCGATTTGATTCCAATTTAATCTTTGAAGTTCATTTGATGTACTGTAAATTATTTTTAAAATTTTTCTTATGAATTGTTTTTTAAAAAAAGAATTTTATCTCACTCTATTACTGATATCTATTATTCGAATATAATTTAAATTTACTATTTCGCATATACAAGATAGCCAAATCATGTTTTTTGCGGTTTGAACACAACCAGAGTTAAGAAAATGTAATTACTAATAGCGTTGGCAATTGTTCCTATTTAATTTTAATTCAATTTTTAGATATAATTTGTTTTACCCTAAATAATTATTTTAAATTTTTTAATGTATTGTGTTTTAAAAAAATAGTCATAACTCACTCAATTACGGTTATCTATTATTCAAATTTATTTTAAAATTAATATTTAGGTTATACAAGATTACTCAAATGATCCTTTTTAAGTTCTGGACATAACCAGGGTTAAGAAAACAGAACGATTAATCATTATAGCATTGTCCGATTTGATTCCAATTTAATTTTTGAAGTTCATTTGATGTACTGTAAATTATTTTTAAAATTTTTCTTATGAATTGTTTTTTAAAAAAAGAATTTTATCTCACGTTATTACTGATATCTATTATTCGAATATAATTTAAATTTACTAATTCGCATATACAGGATAGCCAAATGATGTTTTTTGCGGTTTGAACACAACCAGAGTTAAGAAAATGTAGCTACTAATAGCGTTGGCGATTGTTCCTATTTAATTTTAATTCAATTTTTAGATATAATTTAATTAACCCTAAATGATTTTTAAAAATAGTTTTATGTATTATGTTTTAAAAAAATAGTCATATCTCACTCAATTACGGTTATCTATTATTCAAATATAATTTAAAATTATTATTTAGTTTATACAAGATGAGTCAAATGATCCTTTTTATGTTTTGGACATAACCAGGATAAAGAAAATCGATTATTATTACCTATAGCTATTGTTCCGATATGATTTCAATTTAATTTTTATATAATTTGTTTAACCCTAAGTAATTTTTTAAAATATTTTGATGTATTGTGTTTAAAAAAAAATAGTCATATCTCACTCAATTACGGTTATCTATTATTCAAATTTATTTTAAAATTAATATTGTTATACAAGATGACCCAAATGATCCTTTTTAAGTTTTGGACATAATCAGGGTTAAGAAAGTAGAACAATTAATCATAGCATTGTCCGATTTGATTCCAATGTAATCTTTGGTGTTCATTTGATGTACTGTAAATTATTTTTAAAATTTTTCTTATGAATTGTTTTTTAAAAAAATTATTATATCTCACTCTATTACTGATATCTATTATTCGAATATAATTTAAATTTACCATTTCGCATATACAAGATAGCCAAATGATGTTTTTTGCGGTTTGAGCACAACCAGAGTTAAGAAAATGGAATAACTAATAGCGTTGGCGATTGTTCCGATTTAATTTTAATTCAATTTTTAGATATAATTTGAATAACCCTAAATGATTTTTAAAAATAGTTTTATGTAATATGTTTTAAAAAAATAGTCATATCTCACTCAATTACGGTTATCTATTATTCAAATATAATTTAAAATTCATATTTAGGTTATCAAAATGACTCAAATGATCCTTTTTAAGTTTTGGACATAACCAGAATAAAGAAAATCGATTTCTATTACCTATAGCTATAGTACCGATATGATTTCAATTTAATTTTTACATGTAATTTGTTTAACCCTAAGTAATATTTTTAAATATTTTGATGTATTGTGATTAAAAAAAATAGTCATATCTCACTCAATTACGGTTATCTATTATTCAAATTTATTTTAAAATTAATGTTTAGGTTATACAAGATGACTCAAATGATCCTTTTTAAGTTTTGGACATAACCAGGGCTAAGAAAATAGAACAATTAATCATTATAGCATTGTCCGATTTGATTCCAATTTAATCTTTGAAGTTCATTTGATGTACTGTAAATTATTTTTAAAATTTTTCTTATAAATTCTTTTAAAAAAAAAAATTATATCTCACTCTATTACTGTTATCTATTATTGGAATAAGATTTAAATTTACTATTTCGCATATACAAGATAGCCAAATGATGTTCTTTACGGTTTGAAGACAACAACAATTAAGAAAACATAATAACTAATAGCGTTAACGATTGTTCCGATTTAATTTTAATTTAACTTTTAGATATAATTTAATTAACCCTAAATGATTTTTAAAAATATTTTGATGTATTGTGTTTAAAAAAAAATAGTCATATCTCACTCAATTACGGTTATCTATTATTCAAATTTATTTTAAAATTAATATTTAGTTATAGAAGATGATCCAAATGATCCTGTTTAAGTTTTAGACATAATCAGGGTTAGGAAAATAGAACAATTAATCATTACAGCATTGTCCGATTTGAATCCAATTTAATTTTTGAAGTTCATTTGATGTACTGTAAATTATTTTTAAAATTTTTCCTATGAATTGTTTTTTAAAAAAATTATTATATCTCACTCTATTACTGATATCTATTATTCGAATATAATTTAAATTTACCATCTCGCATATACAAGATAGCCAAATGATGTTTTTTACGGTTTGAACACAACCAGAATTAAGAAAATGCAATTACTAATAGCGTTGGCCATTGTTCCTATTTAATTTTAATTCAATTTTTAGATATAATTTGTTTTACACTAAATAATTATTTTAAATTTTTTATTGTATTGTGTTTTAAAAAAATAGTCATATCTCACTCAATTACGGTTATCTATTATTCAAATTTATTTTAAAATTAATATTTAGGTTATACAAGATCAAATGATCCTTTTTAAGTTCTGGACATAACCAGGGTTAAGAAAACAGAACGATTAATCATTATAGCATTGTCCGATTTGCTTCCAATTTAATTTTTGAAGTTCATTTGATTTACTGTAAATTATTTTTTAAATTTTTCTTATAAATTCTTTTTAAAAAAAAAATTATATCTCACTCTATTACTGTTATCTATTTTTCGAATAAGATTTAAATTTACTATTTCGCATATACAAAATAGCCAAATGATGTTCTTTACGGTTTGAAGACAACCACAATTAAGAAAACATAATAACTAATAGCATCAACGATTGTTCGGATTTAATTTTTAGATATAATTTGATTAACCCTAAATGATTTTTAAAAATATTTTAATGTATTGTGTTTAAAAAAATAGTCATATCTCACTCAATTACGGTTATCTATTATTCAAATTTATTTTAAAATTAATTTTTAGTTATACAAGATGACCCAAATGATCCTTTTTAAGTTTTGGACATAATCAGGGTTAAGAAAGTAGAACAATTAATCATTATAGCATTGTCCGACTTGATTCCAATTTAATCTTTGGTGTTCATTTGATGTACTGTCAATTATTTTTAAAATTTTTCTTATGAATTGTTTTTTAAAAAAATTATTATATCTCACTCTATTACTGATATCTATTATTCGAATATAATTTAAATTTACCATTTCGCATATACAAGATAGCCAAATGATGTTTTTTACAGTTTGAACACAACCAGAATTAAGAAAATATAATAACTAATAGCGTTAGCGATTGTTCCGATTTAATTTTAATTTAACTTTTAGATATAATTTAATTAACCCTAAATGATTTTTAAAAATATTTTGATGTATTGTGTTTAAAAAAAAATAGTCATATCTCACTCAATTACGGTTATCTATTATTCAAATTTATTTTAAAATTAATATTTAGTTATAGAAGATGATCCAAATGATCCTGTTTAAGTTTTAGATATGTCTAAAGGGTTAGGAAAATAGAACAATTAATCATTACAGCATTGTCCGATTTGAATCCAATTTAATTTTTGAAGTTCATTTGATGTACTGTAAATTATTTTTAAAATTTTTCTTAAGAATTGTTTTTTAAAAAAATAATTATATCTCACTCTATTACTGTTATTTATTCTTCGAATATAATTTACATTTGCTATTTCGCATATACAAGATAGCCAAATGATGTTTTTTGCGGTTTGAACACAACCAGAGTTAAGAAAATGGAATAACTAATAGCGTTGGCTATTGTTCCGATTTAATTTTAATTCAATTTTTAGATATAATTTGATTAACCCTAAATGATTTTTAAAAATAGTTTTATGTAATATGTTTTAAAAAATTGTCATATCTCACTCAATTACGGTTATCTATTATTCAAATTTATTTTAAAATTAATATTTAGGTTATACAAGATTACTCAAATGATCCTTTTTAAGTTCTGGACATAACCAGGGTTAAGAAAACAGAACGATTAATTATTATAGCATTGTCCGATTTGATTCCAATTTAATTTTTGAAGTTCATATTTACTGTAAATTATTTTTTAAATTTTTCTTATAAATTCTTTTTAAAAAAAAAATTATATCTTACTCTATTACTGTTATCTATTATTGGAATAAGATTTAAATTTACTATTTCGCATATACAAGATAGCCAAATGATGTTCTTTACGGTTTGAAGACAACCACAATTAAGAAAACATAATAACTAATAGCATTAACGATTGTTCCGATTTAATTTTTCGATATAATTTGATTAACCCTAAATGATTTTTAAAAATATTTTGATGTATTGTGTTTAAAAAAAATAATCATATCTCTCTCAATTACGGTTATCTATTATTCAAATTTATTTTAAAATTAATATTTAGTTTATACAAGATGACTCAAATGATCCTTTTTAAGTTTTGTACATAACCAGGGTTAAGAAAATAGAACAATTAATCATTATAGCATTATCCGATTTGATTCCAATTTAATTTTTGAAGTTCATTTGATGTACTGTAAATTATTTTTAAAATTTTTCTTAAGAATTGTTTTTTAAAAAAATAATTATATCTCACTCTATTACTATTATTTATCATTCGAATATAATTTACATTTGCTATTTCGCATATAGAAGATAGCCAAATGATGTTTTTTACGGTTTGAACACAACCACAATTAAGAAAACATAATAACTAATAGCATTAACGATTGTTCCGATTTAATTTTTAGATATAATTTAATTAACCCTAAATGATTTTTAAAAATATTTTGATGTATTGTGTTTAAAAAAAATAATCATATCTCTCTCAATTACGGTTATCTATTATTCAAATTTATTTTAAAATTAATATTTATTTTATACAAGATGACTCAAATGATCCTTTTTATGTTTTGGACATAACCAGGATAAAGAAAATCGATTACTATTACCTATAGCTATTGTTCCGATATGATTTCAATTTAATTTTTAGATATAATTTGTTTAACCCTAAGTAATTTTTTAAAATATTTTGATGTATTGTGTTTAAAAGAAAATAGTTATATCTCACTCAATTACGGTTATCTATTATTCAAATTTATTTTAAAATTAATATTTAGTTATACAAGATGACCCAAATGATCCTTTTTAAGTTTTGGACATAATCAGGGTTAAGAAAGTAGAACAGTTAATCATTATAGCATTGTCCGATTCGTTTCCAATTTAATCTTTGGTGTTCATTTGATGTACTGTAAATTATTTTTAAAATTTTTTTTTATGAATTGTTTTTTAAAAAAATTATTATATCTCACTCTATTACTGATATCTATTATTCGTATATAAGTTAAATTTACCATTTCGCATATACATGATAGCCAAATGATGTTTTTTACGGTTTGAACACAACCAGAATTAAGAAAATATAATAACTAATTGCGTTAACGATTGTTCCGATTTAATTTTAATTTAACTTTTTGATATAATTTAATTAACCCTAAATGATTTTTAAAAATATTTTGATGTATTGTGTTTAAAAAAAAATAGTCATATCTCACTCAATTACGGTTATCTATTATTCAAATTTATTTTAAAATTAATATTTAGTTATACAAGATGACCCAAATGATCCTTTTTAAGTTTTAGACATAATCAGGGTTAGGAAAATAGAACAATTAATCATTACAGCATTGTCCGATTTGATTCCAATTTAATTTTTGAAGTTCATTTGATTTACTGTAAATTATTTTTAAATTTTTCTTATAAATTGTTTTTTAAAAAAAATAATTATATCTCACTCTATTACTGTTATCTATTATTCAAATATAATTTAAAATTATTATTTAGTTTATACAAGATGACTCAAATGATCCTTTTTATGATTTGGACATAACCAGGATAAAGAAAATCGATTACTATTACCTATAGCTATTGTTCCGATATGATTTTTATTTAATTTTTAGATATAATTTGTTTTACCCTAAATAATTATTTTAAATTTTTTAATGTATTGTGTTTTAAAAAAATAGTCATATATCACTCAATTACGGTTATCTATTATTCAAATTTATTTTAAAATTAATATTTAGGTTATACAAGATTACTCAAATGATCCTTTTTAAGTTCTGGACATAACCAGGGTTAACAAAATAGAACGATTAATCATTATAGCATTCTCCGATTTGATTCCAATTTAATTTTTCGATATAATTTGATTAACCCTAAATGATTTTTAAAAATATTTTGATGTATTGTGTTTTAAAAAAATAATCATATCTCTCTCAATTACGGTTATCTATTATTCAAATTTATTTTAAAATTAATATTTAGTTTATACAAGATGACTCAAATGATCCTTTTAAGTTTTGGACATAACCAGGGTTAAGAAAATAGAACAATTAATCATTATAGCATTGTCCGATTTGATTCCAATTTAATTTTTGAAGTTCATTTGATGTACTGTAAATTATTTTTAAAATTTTTCTTATGAATTGTTTTTAAAAAAAAGAATTTTATCTCACTCTATTACTGATATCTATTATTCGAATATAATTTAAATTTACTATTTCGCATATACAAGATAGCCAAATGATGTTTTTTGCGGTTTGAACACAACCAGACTTAAGAAAATGGAATAACTAATAGCGTTAGCGATTGTTCCGATTTAATTTTAATTCAATTTTTAGATATAATTTGATCAACCCTAAATGATTTTTAAAAATAGTTGTATGTAATATGTTTTAAAAAAATAGTCATATCTCACTTAATTACGGTTATCTATTATTCAAATATAATTTAAAATTAATATTTAGGTTATCAAGATGACTCAAATGATCCTTCTTAAGTTTTGGACATAACCAGAATAAAGAAAATCGACTTCTATTACCTATAGCTATTGTACCCATATGATTTCAATTTCATTTTTACATATAATTTGTTTAACCCTAAGTAATATTTTTAAATATTTTGATGTATTGTGATTAAAAAAAATAGTCATATCTCACTCAATTACGGTTATCTATTATTCAAATTTATTTTAAAATTAATATTTAGTTATAGAAGATGATCCAAATGATCCTGTTTAAGTTTTAGACATAATCAGGGTTAGGAAAATAGAACAATTAATCATTACAGCATTGTCCGATTTGAATCCAATTTAATTTTTGAAGTTCATTTGATGTACTGTAAATTATTTTTAAAATTTTTCTTAAGAATTGTTTTTTAAAAAAATAATTATATCTCACTCTATTACTGTTATTTATTATTCGAATATAATTTACATTTGCTATTTCGCATATACAAGATAGCCAAATGATGTTTTTTGCGGTTTGAACACAACCAGAGTTAAGAAAATGGAATAACTAATAGCGTTGGCTATTGTTCCGATTTAATTTTAATTCAATTTTTAGATATAATTTGATTAACCCTAAATGATTTTTAAAAATAGTTTTATGTAATATGTTTTAAAAAATTGTCATATCTCACTCAATTACGGTTATCTATTATTCAAATTTATTTTAAAATTAATATTTAGGTTATACAAGATTACTCAAATGATCCTTTTTAAGTTCTGGACATAACCAGGGTTAAGAAAACAGAACGATTAATTATTATAGCATTGTCCGATTTGATTCCAATTTAATTTTTGAAGTTCATAGTTACTGTAAATTATTTTTTAAATTTTTCTTATAAATTCTTTTTAAAAAAAAAATTATATCTTACTCTATTACTGTTATCTATTATTGGAATAAGATTTAAATTTACTATTTCGCATATACAAGATAGCCAAATGATGTTCTTTACGGTTTGAAGACAACCACAATTAAGAAAACATAATAACTAATAGCATTAACGATTGTTCCGATTTAATTTTTCGATATAATTTGATTAACCCTAAATGATTTTTAAAAATATTTTGATATATTGTGTTTAAAAAAAAAAAATCATATCTCTCTCAATTACGGTTATCTATTATTCAAATTTATTTTAAAATTAATATTTAGTTTATACAAGATGACTCAAATGATCCTTTTTAAGTTTTGTACATAACCAGGGTTAAGAAAATAGAACAATTAATCATTATAGCATTATCCGATTTGATTCCAATTTAATTTTTGAAGTTCATTTGATGTACTGTAAATTATTTTTAAAATTTTTCTTAAGAATTGTTTTTTAAAAAAATAATTATATCTCACTCTATTACTGTTATTTATCATTCGAATATAATTTACATTTGCTATTTCGCATATACAAGATAGCCAAATGATGTTTTTTACGGTTTGAACACAACCACAATTAAGAAAACATAATAACTAATAGCATTAACGATTGTTCCGATTTAATTTTTAGATATAATTTGATTAACCCTAAATGATTTTTAAAAATATTTTAATGTATTGTGTTTAAAAAAGTAGTCATATCTCACTCAATTAAGGTTATCTATTATTCAAATATAATTTTAAATTATTATTTAGTTTATACAAGATGACTCAAATGATCCTTTTTATGTTTTGGACATAACCAGGATAAAGACAATCGATTACTATTACCTATAGCTATTGTTCCGATATGATTTCAATTTAATTTTTAGATATAATTTGTTTAACCCTAAGTAATTTTTTAAAATATTTTGATGTATTGTGTTTAAAAAAAATAGTCATATCTCACTCAATTACGGTTATCTATTATTCAAATTTATTTTAAAATTAATATTTAGTTATAGAAGATGATCCAAATGATCCTGTTTAAGTTTTAGACATAATCAGGGTTAGGAAAATAGAACAATTAATCATTACAGCATTGTCCGATTTGAATCCAATTTAATTTTTGGTGTTCATTTGATGTACTGTAAATTATTTTTAAATTTTTTTTATGAATTGTTTTTTAAAAAAATTATTATATCTCACTCTATTACTGATATCTATTATTCGTATATAAGTTAAATTTACCATTTCGCATATACATGATAGCCAAATGATGTTTTTTACGGTTTGAACACAACCAGAATTAAGAAAATATAATAACTAATTGCGTTAACGATTGTTCCGATTTAATTTTAATTTAACTTTTTGATATAATTTAATTAACCCTAAATGATTTTTAAAAATATTTTGATGTATTGTGTTTAAAAAAAAAATAGTCATATCTCACTCAATTACGGTTATCTATTATTCAAATTTATTTTAAAATTAATATTTAGTTATAGAAGATGATCCAAATGATCCTGTTTAAGTTTTAGACATAATCAGGGTTAGGAAAATAGAACAATTAATCATTACAGCATTGTCCGATTTGAATCCAATTTAATTTTTGAAGTTCATTTGATGTACTGTAAATTATTTTTAAAATTTTTCCTATGAATTGTTATTTAAAAAAATTATTATATCTCACTCTATTACTGATATCTATTATTCGAATATAATTTAAATTTACCATTTCGCATATACAAGATAGCCAAATGATGTTTTTTACGGTTTGAACACAACCAGAATTAAGAAAATGCAATTACTAATAGCGTTGGCCATTGTTCCTATTTAATTTTAATTCAATTTTTAGATATAATTTGTTTTACACTAAATAATTATTTTAAATTTTTTAATGTATTGTGTTTTAAAAAAATAGTCATATCTCACTCAATTACGGTTATCTATTATTCAAATTTATTTTAAAATTAATATTTAGTTTATACAAGATGACTCAAATGATCCTTTTTAAGTTTTGTACATAACCAGGGTTAAGAAAATAGAACAATTAATTATTATAGCATTGTCCGATTTGATTCCAATTTAATTTTTGAAGTTCATTTGATGTACTGTAAATTATTTTTAAAATTTTTCTTATGAATTGTTTTTTAAAAAAAATATTATATCTCACTCTATTACTGATATCTATTATTCGAATATAATTTAAATTTACCATTTCGCATATACAAGATAGCCAAATGATGTTTTTTGCGGTTTGAACACAACCAGAGTTAAGAAAATGGAATAACTAATAGCGTTGGCTATTGTTCCGATTTAATTTTAATTCAATTTTTAGATATAATTTGATTAACCCTAAATGATTTTTAAAAATAGTTTTATGTAATATGTTTTAAAAAAATTGTCATATCTCACTCAATTATGGTTATCTATTATTCAAATATAATTTTAAATTATTATTTAGTTTATACAAGATGACTCAAATCATCCTTTTAATGTTTTGGACATAACCAGGATAAAGAAAATCGATTACTATTACCTATAGCTATTGTTCCGATATGATTTCAATTTAATTTTTAGATATAATTTGTTTAACCCTAAGTAATTTTTTAAAATATTTTAATGTATTGTGTTTAAAAAAAAATAGTCATATCTCACTCAATTACGGTTATCTATTATTCAAATTTATTTTAAAATTAATATTGTTATACAAGATGACCCAAATGATCCTTTTTAAGTTTTGGACATAATCAGGGTTAAGAAAGTAGAACAATTAATCATTATAGCATTGTCCGATTTGATTCCAATTTAATCTTTGGTGTTCATTTGATGTACTGTAAATTATTTTTAAAATTTTTCTTATGAATTGTTTTTTAAAAAAAATATTATATCTCACTCTATTACTGATATCTATTATTCGAATATAATTTAAATTTACCATTTCGCATATACAAGATAGCCAAATGATGTTCTTTGCGGTTTGAACACAACCAGAGTTAAGGAAATGGAATAACTAATAGCGTTGGCTATTGTTCCGATTTAATTTTAATTCAATTTTTAGATATAATTTGATTAACCCTAAATGATTTTTAAAAATAGTTTTATGTAATATGTTTTAAAAAAATTGTCATATCTCACTCAATTACGGTTATCTATTATTCAAATTTATTTCAAAATTAATATTTAGGTTATACAAGATTACTCAAATGATCCTTTTTAAGTTCTGGACATAACCAGGGTTAAGAAAACAGAACGATTAATTATTATAGCATTGTCCGATTTGATTCCAATTTAATTTTTGAGGTTCATTTGATTTACTGTAAATTATTTTTTAAATTTTTCTTATAAATTCTTTTAAAAAAAAAAATTATATCTTACTCTATTACTGTTATCTATTATTGGAATAAGATTTAAATTTACTATTTCGCATATACAAGATAGCCAAATGCTGTTCTTTACGGTTTGAAGACAACCACAATTAAGAAAACATAATAACTAATAGCATTAACGATTGTTCCGATTTAATTTTTCGATATAATTTGATTAACCCTAAATGATTTTTAAAAATATTTTGATGTATTGTGTTTAAAAAAAATAATCATATCTCTCTCAATTACGGTTATCTATTATTCAAATTTATTTTAAAATTAATATTTAGTTTATACAAGATGACTCAAATGATCCTTTTTAAGTTTTGTACATAACCAGGGTTAAGAAAATAGAACAATTAATCATTATAGCATTATCCGATTTGATTCCAATTTAATTTTTGAAGTTCATTTGATGTACTGTAAATTATTTTTAAAATTTTTCTTAAGAATTGTTTTTTAAAAAAATAATTATATCTCACTCTATTACTGTTATTTATTATTCGAATATAATTTACATTTGCTATTTCGCATATACAAGATAGCCAAATGATGTTTTTTACGGTTTGAACACAACCACAATTAAGAAAACATAATAACTAATAGCATTAACGATTGTTCCGATTTAATTTTTAGATATAATTTGATTAACCCTAAATGATTTTTAAAAATATTTTAATTTATTGTGTTTAAAAAAATAGTCATATCTCACTCAATTACGGTTATCTATTATTCAAATATAATTTTAAATTATTATTTAGTTTATACAAGATGACTGAAATGATCCTTTTAATGTTTTGGACATAACCAGGATAAAGAAAATCGATTACTATTACCTATAGCTATTGTTCCGATATGATTTCAATTTAATTTTTAGATATAATTTGTTTAACCCTAAGTAATATTTTAAAATATTTTGATGTATTGTGTTTAAAAAAAAATAGTCATATCTCACTCAATTACGGTTATCTATTATTCAAATTTATTTTAAAATTAATATTTAGTTATACAAGATGACCCAAATGATCCTTTTTAAGTTTTGGACATAATCAGGGTTAAGAAAGTAGAACAGTTAATCATTATAGCATTGTCCGATTCGTTTCCAATTTAATCTTTGGTGTTCATTTGATGTACTGTAAATTATTTTTAAATTTTTTTTTGATGAATTGTTTTTAAAAAAAATTATTATATCTCACTCTATTACTGATATCTATTATTCGTATATAAGTTAAATTTACCATTTCGCATATACATGATAGCCAAATGATGTTTTTTACGGTTTGAACACAACCAGAATTAAGAAAATATAATAACTAATTGCGTTAACGATTGTTCCGATTTAATTTTAATTTAACTTTTTGATATAATTTAATTAACCCTAAATGATTTTTAAATATATTTTGATGTATTGTGTTTAAAAAAAAATAGTCATATCTCACTCAATTACGGTTATCTATTATTCAAATTTATTTTAAAATTAATATTTAGTTATAGAAGATGATCCAAATGATCCTGTTTAAGTTTTAGACATAATCAGGGTTAGGAAAATAGAACAATTAATCATTACAGCATTGTCCGATTTGAATCCAATTTAATTTTTGAAGTTCATTTGATGTACTGTAAATTATTTTTAAAATTTTTCCTATGAATTGTTTTTTTAAAAAAATTATTATATCTCACTCTATTACTGATATCTATTATTCAAAAATTATTTAAATTTACCATTTCGCATATACATGATAGCCAAATGATGTTTTTTACGGTTTGAACACAACCAGAATTAAGAAAATGCAATTACTAATAGCGTTGGCCATTGTTCCTATTTAATTTTAATTCAATTTTTAGATATAATTTGTTTTACACTAAATAATTATTTTAAATTTTTTAATGTATTGTGTTTTAAAAAAATAGTCATATCTCACTCAATTACGGTTATCTATTATTCAAATTTATTTTAAAATTAATATTTAGGTTATACAAGATTACTCAAATGATCCTTTTTAAGTTCTGGACATAACCAGGGCGAAGAAAACAGAACGATTAATCATTATAGCATTGTCCGATTTGCTTCCAATTTAATTTTTGAAGTTCATTTGATTTACTGTAAATTATTTTTTAAATTTTTCTTATAAATTCTTTTAAAAAAAAAAATTATATCTCACTCTATTACTGTTATCTATTATTCGAATAAGATTTAAATTTACTATTTCGCATATACAAGATAGCCAAATGATGTTCTTTACGGTTTGAAGACAACCACAATTAAGAAAACATAATAACTAATAGCATTAACGATTGTTCCGATTTAATTTTTCGATATAATTTGATTAACCCTAAATGATTTTTAAAAATATTTTAATTTATTGTGTTTAAAAAAATAGTCATATCTCACTCAATTACGTTTATCTATTATTCAAATATAATTTTAAATTATTATTTAGTTTATACAAGATGACTCAAATGATCCTTTTTATGTTTTGGACATAACCAGAATAAAGAAAATCGATTACTATTACCTATAGCTATTGTTCCGATATGATTTCAATTTAATTTTTAGATATAATTTGTTTAACCCTAAGTAATTTTTTAAAATATTTTGATGTATTGTGTTTAAAAAAAAATAGTCATATCTCACTCAATTACGGTTATCTATTATTCAAATTTATTTTAAAATTAATATTTAGTTATACAAGATGACCCAAATGATCCTTTTTAAGTTTTGGACATAATCAGGGTTAAGAAAGTAGAACAGTTAATCATTATAGCATTGTCCGATTCGTTTCCAATTTAATCTTTGGTGTTCATTTGATGTACTGTAAATTATTTTTAAAATTTTTTTTGATGAATTGTTTTTAAAAAAAATTATTATATCTCACTCTATTACTGATATCTATTATTCGTATATAAGTTAAATTTACCATTTCGCATATACATGATAGCCAAATGATGTTTTTTACGGTTTGAACACAACCAGAATTAGGAAAATATAATAACTAATTGCGTTAACGATTGTTCCGATTTAATTTTAATTTAACTTTTTGATATAATTTAATTAACCCTAAATGATTTTTAAAAATATTTTGATGTATTGTGTTTAAAAAAAAATAGTCATATCTCACTAATACGGTTATCTATTATTCAAATTTATTTTAAAATTAATATTTAGGTTATACAAGATTACTCAAATGATCCTTTTTAAGTTCTGGACATAACCAGGGTTAAGAAAACAGAACGATTAATCATTATAGCATTGTCCGATTTGCTTCCAATTTAATTTTTGAAGTTCATTTGATTTACTGTAAATTATTTTTTAAATTTTTCTTATAAATTCTTTTTAAAAAAAAATTATATCTCACTCTATTACTGTTATCTATTATTCGAATAAGATTTAAATTTACTATTTCGCATATACAAGATAGCCAAATGATGTTCTTTACGGTTTGAAGACAACCACAATTAAGAAAACATAATAACTAATAGCATTAACGATTGTTCCGATTTAATTTTTCGATATAATTTGATTAACCCTAAATGATTTTTAAAAATATTTTGATGTATTGTGTTTAAAAAAAATAATCATATCTCTCTCAATTACGGTTATCTATTTTTCAAATTTATTTTAAAATTAATATTTAGTTTATACAAGATGACTCAAATGATCCTTTTTAAGTTTTGTACATAACCAGGGTTAAGAAAATAGAACAATTAATTATTATAGCATTGTCCGATTTGATTCCAATTTAATTTTTGAAGTTCATTTGATGTACTGTAAATTATTTTTAAAATTTTTCTTATGAATTGTTTTTAAAAAAAATAATTTTATCTCACTCTATTACTGTTATTTATTATTCGAATATAATTTACATTTGCTATTTCGCATATACAAGATAGCCAAATGATGTTTTTTACGGTTTGAACACAACCACAATTAAGAAAACATAATAACTAATAGCATTAACGATTGTTCCGATTTAATTTTTAGATATAATTTGATTAACCCTAAATGATTTTTAAAAATATTTTAATGTATTGTGTTTAAAAAAATAGTCATATCTCACTCAATTACGGTTATCTATTATTCAAATATAATTTTAAATTATTATTTAGTTTATACAAGATGACTCAAATCATCCTTTTTATGTTTTGGACATAACCAGGATAAAGAAAATCGATTACTATTACCTATAGCTATTGTTATGATATGATTTCAATTTAATTTTTAGATATAATTTGTTTAACCCTAAGTAATTTTTTAAAATATTTTAATGTATTGTGTTTAAAAAAAAATAGTCATATCTCACTCAATTACGGTTATCTATTATTCAAATTTATTTTAAAATTAATATTGTTATACAAGATGACCCAAATGATCCTTTTTAAGTTTTGGACATAATCAGGGTTAAGAAAGTAGAACAATTAATCATTATAGCATTGTCCGATTTGATTCCAATTTAATCTTTGGTGTTCATTTGATGTACTGTAAATTATTTTTAAAATTTTTCTTATGAATTGTTTTTTAAAAAAAATATTATATCTCACTCTATTACTGATATCTATTATTCGAATATAATTTAAATTTACCATTTCGCATATACAAGATAGCCAAATGATGTTCTTTGCGGTTTGAACACAACCAGAGTTAAGAAAATGGAATAATTAATAGCGTTGGCTATTGTTCCGATTTAATTTTAATTCAATTTTTAGATATAATTTGATTAACCCTAAATGATTTTTAAAAATAGTTTTATGTAATATGTTTTAAAAAAATTGTCATATCTCACTCAATTACGGTTATCTATTATTCAAATTTATTTTAAAATTAATATTTAGGTTATACAAGATTACTCAAATGATCCTTTTTAAGTTCTGGACATAACCAGGGTTAAGAAAACAGAACGATTAATTATTATAGCATTGTCCGATTTGATTCCAATTTAATTTTTGAGGTTCATTTGATTTACTGTAAATTATTTTTTAAATTTTTCTTATAAATTCTTTTTAAAAAAAAAAATTATATCTTACTCTATTACTGTTATCTATTATTGGAATAAGATTTAAATTTACTATTTCGCATATACAAGATAGCCAAATGCTGTTCTTTACGGTTTCAAGACAACCACAATTAAGAAAACATAATAACTAATAGCATTAACGATTGTTCCGATTTAATTTTTCGATATAATTTGATTAACCCTAAATGATTTTTAAAAATATTTTGATGTATTGTGTTTAAAAAAAATAATCATATCTCTCTCAATTACGGTTATCTATTATTCAAATTTATTTTAAAATTAATATTTAGTTTATACAAGATGACTCAAATGATCCTTTTTAAGTTTTGTACATAACCAGGGTTAAGAAAATAGAACAATTAATCATTATAGCATTATCCGATTTGATTCCAATTTAATTTTTGAAGTTCATTTGATGTACTGTAAATTATTTTTAAAATTTTTCTTAAGAATTGTTTTTTAAAAAAATAATTATATCTCACTCTATTACTGTTATTTATTATTCGAATATAATTTACATTTGCTATTTCGCATATACAAGATAGCCAAATGATGTTTTTTACGGTTTGAACACAACCACAATTAAGAAAACATAATAACTAATAGCATTAACGATTGTTCCGATTTAATTTTTAGATATAATTTGATTAACCCTAAATGATTTTTAAAAATATTTTAATTTATTGTGTTTAAAAAAATAGTCATATCTCACTCAATTACGGTTATCTATTATTCAAATATAATTTTAAATTATTATTTAGTTTATACAAGATGACTGAAATGATCCTTTTTATGTTTTGGACATAACCAGGATAAAGAAAATCGATTACTATTACCTATAGCTATTGTTCCGATATGATTTCAATTTAATTTTTAGATATAATTTGTTTAACCCTAAGTAATATTTTAAAATATTTTGATGTATTGTGTTTAAAAAAAAATAGTCATATCTCACTCAATTACGGTTATCTATTATTCAAATTTATTTTAAAATTAATATTTAGTTATACAAGATGACCCAAATGATCCTTTTTAAGTTTTGGACATAATCAGGGTTAAGAAAGTAGAACAGTTAATCATTATAGCATTGTCCGATTCGTTTCCAATTTAATCTTTGGTGTTCATTTGATGTACTGTAAATTATTTTTAAATTTTTTTTTGATGAATTGTTTTTAAAAAAAATTATTATATCTCACTCTATTACTGATATCTATTATTCGTATATAAGTTAAATTTACCATTTCGCATATACATGATAGCCAAATGATGTTTTTTACGGTTTGAACACAACCAGAATTAAGAAAATATAATAACTAATTGCGTTAACGATTGTTCCGGTTTAATTTTAATTTAACTTTTTGATATAATTTAATTAACCCTAAATGATTTTTAAATATATTTTGATGTATTGTGTTTAAAAAAAAATAGTCATATCTCACTCAATTACGGTTATCTATTATTCAAATTTATTTTAAAATTAATATTTAGTTATAGAAGATGATCCAAATGATCCTGTTTAAGTTTTAGACATAATCAGGGTTAGGAAAATAGAACAATTAATCATTACAGCATTGTCCGATTTGAATCCAATTTAATTTTTGAAGTTCATTTGATGTACTGTAAATTATTTTTAAAATTTTTCCTATGAATTGTTTTTTAAAAAAATTATTATATCTCACTCTATTACTGATATCTATTATTCAAATATTATTTAAATTTACCATTTCGCATATACATGATAGCCAAATGATGTTTTTTACGGTTTGAACACAACCAGAATTAAGAAAATGCAATTACTAATAGCGTTGGCCATTGTTCCTATTTAATTTTAATTCAATTTTTAGATATAATTTGTTTTACACTAAATAATTATTTTAAATTTTTTAATGTATTGTGTTTTAAAAAAATAGTCATATCTCACTCAATTACGGTTATCTATTATTCAAATTTATTTTAAAATTAATATTTAGGTTATACAAGATTACTCAAATGATCCTTTTTAAGTTCTGGACATAACCAGGGCTAAGAAAACAGAACGATTAATCATTATAGCATTGTCCGATTTGCTTCCAATTTAATTTTTGAAGTTCATTTGATTTACTGTAAATTATTTTTTAAGTTTTTCTTATAAATTCTTTTAAAAAAAAAAATTATATCTCACTCTATTACTGTTATCTATTATTCGAATAAGATTTAAATTTACTATTTCGCATATACAAGATAGCCAAATGATGTTCTTTACGGTTTGAAGACAACCACAATTAAGAAAACATAATAACTAATAGCATTAACGATTTTTCCGATTTAATTTTTCGATATAATTTGATTAACCCTAAATGATTTTTAAAAATATTTTGATGTATTGTGTTTAAAAAAAATAATCCTATCTCTCTCAATTACGGTTATCTATTATTCAAATTTATTTTAAAATTAATATTTAGTTTATACAAGATGACTCAAATGATCCTTTTTAAGTTTTGTACATAAGCAGGGTTAAGAAAATAGAACAATTAATCATTATAGCATTATCCGATTTGATTCCAATTTAATTTTTGAAGTTCATTTGATGTACTGTAAATTATTTTTAAATTTTTTCTTAAGAATTGTTTTTTAAAAAAATAATTATATCTCACTCTATTACTGTTATTTATTATTCGAATATAATTTACATTTGCTATTTCGCATATACAAGATAGCCAAATGATGTTTTTTACAATTTGAACACAACCACAATTAAGAAAACATAATAACTAATAGCATTAACGATTGTTCCGATTTAATTTTTAGATATAATTTGATTAACCCTAAATGATTTTTAAAAATATTTTAATTTATTGTGTTTAAAAAAATAGTCATATCTCACTCAATTACGGTTATCTATTATTCAAATATAATTTTAAATTATTATTTAGTTTATACAAGATGACTCAAATGATCCTTTTTATGTTTTGGACATAACCAGAATAAAGAAAATCGATTACTATTACCTATAGCTATTGTTCCGATATGATTTCAATTTAATTTTTAGATATAATTTGTTTAACCCTAAGTAATTTTTTAAAATATTTTGATGTATTGTGTTTAAAAAAAAATAGTCATATCTCACTCAATTACGGTTATCTATTATTCAAATTTATTTTAAAATTAATATTTAGTTATACAAGATGACCCAAATGATCCTTTTTAAGTTTTGGACATAATCAGGGTTAAGAAAGTAGAACAGTTAATCATTATAGCATTGTCCGATTCGTTTCCAATTTAATCTTTGGTGTTCATTTGATGTACTGTAAATTATTTTTAAAATTTTTTTTGATGAATTGTTTTTAAAAAAAATTATTATATCTCACTCTATTACTGATATCTATTATTCGTATATAAGTTAAATTTACCATTTCGCATATACATGATAGCCAAATGATGTTTTTTACGGTTTGAACACAACCAGAATTAGGAAAATATAATAACTAATTGCGTTAACGATTGTTCCGATTTAATTTTAATTTAACTTTTTGATATAATTTAATTAACCCTAAATGATTTTTAAAAATATTTTGATGTATTGTGTTTAAAAAAAAATAGTCATATCTCACTCAATTACGGTTATCTATTATTCAAATTTATTTTAAAATTAATATTTAGGTTATACAAGATTACTCAAATGATCCTTTTTAAGTTCTGGACATAACCAGGGTTAAGAAAACAGAACGATTAATCATTATAGCATTGTCCGATTTGCTTCCAATTTAATTTTTGAAGTTCATTTGATTTACTGTAAATTATTTTTTAAATTTTTCTTATAAATTCTTTTTAAAAAAAAATTATATCTCACTCTATTACTGATATCTATTATTCGTATATAAGTTAAATTTACCATTTCGCATATACAAGATAGCCAAATGATGTTCTTTACGGTTTGAAGACAACCACAATTAAGAAAACATAATAATTAATAGCATTAACGATTGTTCCGATTTAATTTTTCGATATAATTTGATTAACCCTAAATGATTTTTAAAAATATTTTGATGTATTGTGTTTAAAAAAAATAATCATATCTCTCTCAATTACGGTTATCTATTTTTCAAATTTATTTTAAAATTAATATTTAGTTTATACAAGATGACTCAAATGATCCTTTTTAAGTTTTGTACATAACCAGGGTTAAGAAAATAGAACAATTAATTATTATAGCATTGTCCGATTTGATTCCAATTTAATTTTTGAAGTTCATTTGATGTACTGTAAATTATTTTTAAAATTTTTCTTATGAATTGTTTTTAAAAAAAATAATTTTATCTCACTCTATTACTGTTATTTATTATTCGAATATAATTTACATTTGCTATTTCGCATATACAAGATAGCCAAATGATGTTTTTTACGGTTTGAACACAACCACAATTAAGAAAACATAATAACTAATAGCATTAACGATTGTTCCGATTTAATTTTTAGATATAATTTGATTAACCCTAAATGATTTTTAAAAATATTTTAATGTATTGTGTTTAAAAAAATAGTCATATCTCACTCAATTACGGTTATCTATTATTCAAATATAATTTTAAATTATTATTTAGTTTATACAAGATGACTCAACTCATCCTTTTTATGTTTTGGACATAACCAGGATAAAGAAAATCGATTACTATTACCTATAGCTATTGTTATGATATGATTTCAATTTAATTTTTAGATATAATTTGTTTAACCCTAAGTAATTTTTTAAAATATTTTAATGTATTGTGTTTAAAAAAAAATAGTCATATCTCACTCAATTACGGTTATCTATTATTCAAATTTATTTTAAAATTAATATTGTTATACAAGATGACCCAAATGATCCTTTTTAAGTTTTGGACATAATCAGGGTTAAGAAAGTAGAACAATTAATCATTATAGCATTGTCCGATTTGATTCCAATTTAATCTTTGGTGTTCATTTGATGTACTGTAAATTATTTTTAAAATTTTTCTTATGAATTGTTTTTTAAAAAAAATATTATATCTCACTCTATTACTGATATCTATTATTCGAATATAATTTAAATTTACCATTTCGCATATACAAGATAGCCAAATGATGTTTTTTGCGGTTTGAACACAACCAGAGTTAAGAAAATGGAATAACTAATAGCGTTGGCTATTGTTCCGATTTAATTTTAATTCAATTTTTAGATATAATTTGATTAACCCTAAATGATTTTTAAAAATAGTTTTATGTAATATGTTTTAAAAAAATTGTCATATCTCACTCAATTACGGTTATCTATTATTCAAATTTATTTTAAAATTAATATTTAGGTTATACAAGATTACTCAAATGATCCTTTTTAAGTTCTGGACATAACCAGGGTTAAGAAAACAGAACGATTAATTATTATAGCATTGTCCGATTTGATTCCAATTTAATTTTTGAAGTTCATTTGATTTACTGTAAATTATTTTTTAAATTTTTCTTATAAATTCTTTTTAAAAAAAAAAATTATATTTTACTCTATTACTGTTATCTATTATTGGAATAAGATTTAAATTTACTATTTCGCATATACAAGATAGCCAAATGCTGTTCTTTACGGTTTGAAGATAACCACAATTAAGAAAACATAATAACTAATAGCATTAACGATTGTTCCGATTTAATTTTTTGATATAATTTGATTAACCCTAAATGATTTTTAAAAATATTTTGATGTATTGTGTTTAAAAAAAATAATCATATCTCTCTCAATTACGGTTATCTATTATTCAAATTTATTTTAAAATTAATATTTAGTTTATACAAGATGACTCAAATGATCCTTTTTAAGTTTTGTACATAACCAGGGTTAAGAAAATAGAACAATTAATCATTATAGCATTATCCGATTTGATTCCAATTTAATTTTTGAAGTTCATTTGATGTACTGTAAATTATTTTTAAAATTTTTCTTAAGAATTGTTTTTTAAAAAAATAATTATATCTCACTCTATTACTGTTATTTATTATTCGAATATAATTTACATTTGCTATTTCGCATATACAAGATAGCCAAATAATGTTTTTTACGGTTTGAACACAACCACAATTAAGAAAACATAATAACTAATAGCATTAACGATTGTTCCGATTTAATTTTTAGATATAATTTGATTAACCCTAAATGATTTTTAAAAATATTTTAATTTATTGTGTTTAAAAAAATAGTCATATCTCACTCAATTACGGTTATCTATTATTCAAATATAATTTTAAATTATTATTTAGTTTATACAAGATGACTCAAATGATCCTTTTTATGTTTTGGACATAACCAGGATAAAGAAAATCGATTACTATTACCTATAGCTATTGTTCCGATATGATTTCAATTTAATTTTTAGATATAATTTGTTTAACCCTAAGTAATTTTTTAAAATATTTTGATGTATTGTGTTTAAAAAAAATAGTCATATCTCACTCAATTACGGTTATCTATTATTCAAATTTATTTTAAAATTAATATTTAGTTATACAAGATAACCCAAATGATCCTTTTTAAGTTTTGGACATAATCAGGGTTAAGAAAGTAGAACAGTTAATCATTATAGCATTGTCCGATTCGTTTCCAATTTAATCTTTGGTGTTCATTTGATGTACTGTAAATTATTTTTAACATTTTTTTTTAGGAATTGTTTTTTAAAAAAATTATTATATCTCACTCTATTACTGATATCTATTATTCGTATATAAGTTAAATTTACCATTTCGCATATACATGATAGCCAAATGATGTTTTTTACGGTTTGAACACAACCAGAATTAAGAAAATATAATAAATAATTGCGTTAACGATTGTTCCGATTTAATTTTAATTTAACTTTTTGATATAATTTAATTAACCCTAAATGTTTTTTAAAAATATGTTGATGTATTGTGTTTAAAAAAAAATAGTCATATCTCACTCAATTACGGTTATCTATTATTCAAATTTATTTTAAAATTAATATTTAGTTATAGAAGATGATCCAAATGATCCTGTTTAAGTTTTAGACATAATCAGGGTTAGGAAAATAGAACAATTAATCATTACAGCATTGTCCGATTTGAATCCAATTTAATTTTTGAAGTTCATTTGATGTACTGTAAATTATTTTTAAAATTTTTCCTATGAATTGTTTTTTAAAAAAATTATTATATCTCACTCTATTACTGATATCTATTATTCGAATATTATTTAAATTTACCATTTCGCATATACAAGATAGCCAAATGATGTTTTTTACGGTTTGAACACAACCAGAATTAAGAAAATGCAATTACTAATAGCGTTGGCCATTGTTCCTATTTAATTTTAATTCAATTTTTAGATATAATTTGATTAACCCTAAATGATTTTTTAAAATAGTTTTATGTAATATGTTTTAAAAAAATAGTCATATCTCACTCAATTACGGTTATCTATTATTCAAATATAATTTAAAATTCATATTTAGGTTATCAAGATGACTCAAATGATCCTTTTTAAGTTTTGGACATAACCAGAATAAAGAAAATCGATTTCTATTACCTATAGCTATTGTACCGATATGATTTCAATTTAATTTTTACATATAATTTGTTTAACCCTAAGTAATATTTTTACATATTTTGATGTATTGTGATTAAAAAAAATAGTCATATCTCACTCAATTACGGTTATCTATTATTCAAATTTATTTTAAAATTAATGTTTAGGTTATACAAGATGACTCAAATGATCCTTTTTAAGTTTTGGTCATAACCAGGGCTAAGAAAATAGAACAAATAATCATTATAGCATTGTCCGATTTGATTCCAATTTAATCTTTGAAGTTCATTTGATGTACTGTAAATTATTTTTAAAATTTTTCTTACGAATTGTTTTTTAAAAAAAGAATTTTATCTCACGCTATTACTGATATCTATTATTCGAATATAATTTAAGTTTACTATTTCGCATATACAAGATAGCCAAATGATGTTTTTTGCGGTTTGAACACAACCAGAGTTAAGAAAATGTAATTACTAATAGCGTTGGCAATTGTTCCTATTTAATTTTAATTCAATTTTTAGATATAATTTGTTTTACTCTAAATAATTATTTTACATTTTTTAATGTATTGTGTTTTAAAACAATAGTCATATCTCACTCAATTACGGTTATCTATTATTCAAATTTATTTTAAAATTAATATTTAGGTTATACAAGATTACTCAAATGATCCTTTTTAAGTTCTGGACATAACCAGGGTTAAGAAAACAGAACGATTAATCATTATAGCATTGTCCGATTTGATTCCAATTTAATTTTTGAAGTTCATTTGATTTACTGTAAATTATTTTTTAAATTTTTCTTATAAATTCTTTTTAAAAAAAAAAGATTATATCTCACTCTATTACTGTTATCTATTATTGGAATAAGATTTAAATTTACTATTTCGCATATACAAGATAGCCAAATGATGTTCTTTACGGTTTGAAGACAACCACAATTAAGAAAACATAATAACTAATAGCATTAACGATTGTTCCGATTTAATTTTTCGATATAATTTGATTAACCCTAAATGATTTTTAAAAATATTTTGATTTATTGTGTTTAAAAAAAATAATCATATCTCTCTCAATTACGGTTATCTATTATTCAAATTTATTTTAAAATTAATATTTAGTTTATACAAGATTACTCAAATGATCCTTTTTAAGTTCTGGACATAACCAGGGTTAAGAAAACAGAACGATTAATCATTATAGCATTATCCGATTTGATTCCAATTTAATTTTTGAAGTTCATTTGATGTACTGTAAATTATTTTTAAAATTTTTCTCAAGAATTGTTTTTTAAAAAAATAATTATATCTCACTCTATTACTGTTATTCGAATATAATTTACATTTGCTATTTCGCATATACAAGATAGCCAAATGATGTTTTTTATACAAGATGACTCAAATCATCCTTTTTATGTTTTGGACATAACCAGGATAAAGAAAATCGATTACTATTACCTATAGCTATTGTTATGATATGATTTCAATTTATTTTTTAGATATAATTTGTTTAACCCTAAGTAATTTTTTAAAATATTTTAATGTATTGTGTTTAAAAAAAAATAGTCATATCTCACTCAATTACGGTTATCTATTCTTCAAATTTATTTTAAAATTAATATTGTTATACAAGATGACCCAAATGATCCTTTTTAAGTTTTGGACATAATCAGGGTTAAGAAAGTAGAACAATTAATCATTATAGCATTGTCCGATTTGATTCCAATTTAATCTTTGGTGTTCATTTGATGTACTGTAAATTATTTTTAAAATTTTTCTTATGAATTGTTTTTTAAAAAAAATATTATATCTCACTCTATTACTGATATCTATTATTCGAATATAATTTAAATTTACCATTTCGCATATACAAGATAGCCAAATGATGTTTTTTGCGGTTTGAACACAACCAGAGTTAAGAAAATGGAATAACTAATAGCGTTGGCTATTGTTCCGATTTAATTTTAATTCAATTTTTAGATATAATTTGATTAACCCTAAATGATTTTTAAAAATAGTTTTATGTAATATGTTTTAAAAAAATTGTCATATCTCACTCAATTACGGTTATCAAATTTATTTTAAATTATTTTATCGGTATTCAAATTTATTTTAAAATTAATATTTAGGTTATACAAGATTACTCAAATGATCCTTTTTAAGTTCTGGACATAACCAGGGTTAAGAAAACAGAACGATTAATTATTATAGCATTGTTTGATTTGATTCCAATTTAATTTTTGAAGTTCATTTGATTTACTGTAAATTATTTTTTAAATTTTTCTTATAAATTCTTTTTAAAAAAAAAAATTATATCTTACTCTATTACTGTTATCTATTATTGGAATAAGATTTAAATTTACTATTTCGCATATACAAGATAGCCAAATGCTGTTCTTTACGGTTTGAAGATAACCACAATTAAGAAAACATAATAACTAATAGCATTAACGATTGTTCCGATTTAATTTTTCGATATAATTTGATTAACCCTAAATGATTTTTAAAAATATTTTGATGTATTGTGTTTAAAAAAAATAATCATATCTCTCTCAATTACGGTTATCTATTATTCAAATTTATTTTAAAATTAATATTTAGTTTATACAAGATGACTCAAATGATCCTTTTTAAGTTTTGTACATAACCAGGGTTAAGAAAATAGAACAATTAATCATTATAGCATTATCCGATTTGATTCCAATTTAATTTTTGAAGTTCATTTGATGTACTGTAAATTATTTTTAAAATTTTTCTTAAGAATTGTTTTTTAAAAAAATAATTATATCTCACTCTATTACTGTTATTTATTATTCGAATATAATTTACATTTGCTATTTCGCATATACAAGATAGCCAAATAATGTTTTTTACGGTTTGAACACAACCACAATTAAGAAAACATAATAACTAATAGCATTAACGATTGTTCCGATTTAATTTTTAGATATAATTTGATTAACCCTAAATGATTTTTAAAAATATTTTAATTTATTGTGTTTAAAAAAATAGTCATATCTCACTCAATTACGGTTATCTATTATTCAAATATAATTTTAAATTATTATTTAGTTTATACAAGATGACTCAAATGATCCTTTTTATGTTTTGGACATAACCAGGATAAAGAAAATCGATTACTATTACCTATAGCTATTGTTCCGATATGATTTCAATTTAATTTTTAGATATAATTTGTTTAACCCTAAGTAATTTTTTAAAATATTTTGATGTATTGTGTTTAAAAAAAATAGTCATATCTCACTCAATTACGGTTATCTATTATTCAAATTTATTTTAAAATTAATATTTAGTTATACAAGATAACCCAAATGATCCTTTTTAAGTTTTGGACATAATCAGGGTTAAGAAAGTAGAACAGTTAATCATTATAGCATTGTCCGATTCGTTTCCAATTTAATCTTTGGTGTTCATTTGATGTACTGTAAATTATTTTTAACATTTTTTTTTAGGAATTGTTTTTTAAAAAAATTATTATATCTCACTCTATTACTGATATCTATTATTCGTATATAAGTTAAATTTACCATTTCGCATATACATGATAGCCAAATGATGTTTTTTACGGTTTGAACACAACCAGAATTAAGAAAATATAATAAATAATTGCGTTAACGATTGTTCCGATTTAATTTTAATTTAACTTTTTGATATAATTTAATTAAACCTAAATGTTTTTTAAAAATATGTTGATGTATTGTGTTTAAAAAAAAATAGTCATATCTCACTCAATTACGGTTATCTATTATTCAAATTTATTTTAAAATTAATATTTAGTTATAGAAGATGATCCAAATGATCCTGTTTAAGTTTTAGACATAATCAGGGTTGGGAAAATAGAACAATTAATCATTACAGCATTGTCCGATTTGAATCCAATTTAATTTTTGAAGTTCATTTGATGTACTGTAAATTATTTTTAAAATTTTTGCTATGAATTGTTTTTTAAAAAAATTATTATATCTCACTCTATTACTGATATCTATTATTCGAATATTATTTAAATTTACCATTTCGCATATACAAGATAGCCAAATGATGTTTTTTACGGTTTGAACACAACCAGAATTAAGAAAATGCAATTACTAATAGCGTTGGCCATTGTTCCTATTTAATTTTAATTCAATTTTTAGATATAATTTGATTAACCCTAAATGATTTTTTAAAATAGTTTTATGTAATATGTTTTAAAAAAATAGTCATATCTCACTCAATTACGGTTATCTATTATTCAAATATAATTTAAAATTCATATTTAGGTTATCAAGATGACTCAAATGATCCTTTTTAAGTTTTGGACATAACCAGAATAAAGAAAATCGATTTCTATTACCTATAGCTATTGTACCGATATGATTTCAATTTAATTTTTACATATAATTTGTTTAACCCTAAGTAATATTTTTACATATTTTGATGTATTGTGATTAAAAAAAATAGTCATATCTCACTCAATTACGGTTATCTATTATTCAAACTTATTTTAAAATTAATGTTTAGGTTATACAAGATGACTCAAATGATCCTTTTTAAGTTTTGGACATAACCAGGGCTAAGAAAATAGAACAAATAATCATTATAGCATTGTCCGATTTGATTCCAATTTAATCTTTGAAGTTCATTTGATGTACTGTAAATTATTTTTAAAATTTTTCTTACGAATTGTTTTTTAAAAAAAGAATTTTATCTCACTCTATTACTGATATCTATTATTCGAATATAATTTAAGTTTACTATTTCGCATATACAAGATAGCCAAATGATGTTTTTTGCGGTTTGAACACAACCAGAGTTAAGAAAATGTAATTACTAATAGCGTTGGCAATTGTTCCTATTTAATTTTAATTCAATTTTTAGATATAATTTGTTTTACTCTAAATAATTATTTTACATTTTTTAATGTATTGTGTTTTAAAACAATAGTCATATCTCACTCAATTACGGTTATCTATTATTCAAATTTATTTTAAAATTAATATTTAGGTTATACAAGATTACTCAAATGATCCTTTTTAAGTTCTGGACATAACCAGGGTTAAGAAAACAGAACGATTAATCATTATAGCATTGTCCGATTTGATTCCAATTTAATTTTTGAAGTTCATTTGATTTACTGTAAATTATTTTTTAAATTTTTCTTATAAATTCTTTTTAAAAAAAAAAAATTATATCTCACTCTATTACTGTTATCTATTATTGGAATAAGATTTAAATTTACTATTTCGCATATACAAGATAGCCAAATGATGTTCTTTACGGTTTGAAGACAACCACAATTAAGAAAACATAATAACTAATAGCATTAACGATTGTTCCGATTTAATTTTTCGATATAATTTGATTAACCCTAAATGATTTTTAAAAATATTTTGATTTATTGTGTTTAAAAAAAATAATCATATCTCTCTCAATTACGGTTATCTATTATTCAAATTTATTTTAAAATTAATATTTAGTTTATACAAGATTACTCAAATGATCCTTTTTAAGTTCTGGACATAACCAGGGTTAAGAAAACAGAACGATTAATCATTATAGCATTATCCGATTTGATTCCAATTTAATTTTTGAAGTTCATTTGATGTACTGTAAATTATTTTTAAAATTTTTCTTAAGAATTGTTTTTTAAAAAAATAATTATATCTCACTCTATTACTGTTATTCGAATATAATTTACATTTGCTATTTCGCATATACAAGATAGCCAAATGATGTTTTTTATACAAGATGACTCAAATCATCCTTTTTATGTTTTGGACATAACCAGGATAAAGAAAATCGATTACTATTACCTATAGCTATTGTTATGATATGATTTCAATTTATTTTTTAGATATAATTTGTTTAACCCTAAGTAATTTTTTAAAATATTTTAATGTATTGTGTTTAAAAAAAAATAGTCATATCTCACTCAATTACGGTTATCTATTCTTCAAATTTATTTTAAAATTAATATTGTTATACAGGATGACCCAAATGATCCTTTTTAAGTTTTGGACATAATCAGGGTTAAGAAAGTAGAACAATTAATCATTATAGCATTGTCCGATTTGATTCCAATTTAATCTTTGGTGTTCATTTGATGTACTGTAAATTATTTTTAAAATTTTTCTTATGAATTGTTTTTTAAAAAAAATATTATATCTCACTCTATTACTGATATCTATTATTCGAATATAATTTAAATTTACCATTTCGCATATACAAGATAGCCAAATGATGTTTTTTGCGGTTTGAACACAACCAGAGTTAAGAAAATGGAATAACTAATAGCGTTGGCTATTGTTCCGATTTAATTTTAATTCAATTTTTAGATATAATTTGATTAACCCTAAATGATTTTTAAAAATAGTTTTATGTAATATGTTTTAAAAAAATTGTCATATCTCACTCAATTACGGTTATCAAATTTATTTTAAATTATTTTATCGGTATTCAAATTTATTTTAAAATTAATATTTAGGTTATACAAGATTACTCAAATGATCCTTTTTAAGTTCTGGACATAACCAGGGTTAAGAAAACAGAACGATTAATTATTATAGCATTGTTTGATTTGATTCCAATTTAATTTTTGAAGTTCATTTGATTTACTGTAAATTATTTTTTAAATTTTTCTTATAAATTCTTTTAAAAAAAAAAAATACTTACTCTATTACTGTTATCTATTATTGGAATAAGATTTAAATTTACTATTTCGCATATACAAGATAGCCAAATGCTGTTCTTTACGGTTTGAAGATAACCACAATTAAGAAAACATAATAACTAATAGCATTAACGATTGTTCCGATTTAATTTTTCGATATAATTTGATTAACCCTAAATGATTTTTAAAAATATTTTGATGTATTGTGTTTAAAAAAAATAATCATATCTCTCTCAATTACGGTTATCTATTATTCAAATTTATTTTAAAATTAATATTTAGTTTATACAAGATGACTCAAATGATCCTTTTTAAGTTTTGTACATAACCAGGGTTAAGAAAATAGAACAATTAATCATTATAGCATTATCCGATTTGATTCCAATTTAATTTTTGAAGTTCATTTGATGTACTGTAAATTATTTTTAAAATTTTTCTTAAGAATTGTTTTTTAAAAAAATAATTATATCTCACTCTATTACTGTTATTTATTATTCGAATATAATTTACATTTGCTATTTCGCATATACAAGATAGCCAAATGATGTTTTTTATACAAGATGACTCAAATCATCCTTTTTATGTTTTGGACATAACCAGGATAAAGAAAATCGATTACTATTACCTATAGCTATTGTTATGATATGATTTCAATTTAATTTTTAGATATAATTTGTTTAACCCTAAGTAATTTTTTAAAATATTTTAATGTATTGTGTTTAAAAAAAAATAGTCATATCTCACTCAATTACGGTTATCTATTATTCAAATTTATTTTAAAATTAATATTGTTATACAAGATGACCCCAATGATCCTTTTTAAGTTTTGGACATAATCAGGGTTAAGAAAGTAGAACAATTAATCATTATAGCATTGTCCGATTTGATTCCAATTTAATCTTTGGTGTTCATTTGATGTACTGTAAATTATTTTTAAAATTTTTCTTATGAATTGTTTTTTAAAAAAAATATTATATCTCACTCTATTACTGATTTCTATTATTCGAATATAATTTAAATTTACCATTTCGCATATACAAGATAGCCAAATGATGTTTTTTGCGGTTTGAACACAACCAGAGTTAAGAAAATGGAATAACTAATAGCGTTGGCTATTGTTCCGATTTAATTTTAATTCAATTTTTAGATATAATTTGATTAACCCTAAATGATTTTTAAAAATAGTTTTATGTAATATGTTTTAAAAAAATTGTCATATCTCACTCAATTACGGTTATCTATTATTCAAATTTATTTTAAAATTAATATTTAGGTTATACAAGATTACTCAAATGATCCTTTTTAAGTTCTGGACATAACCAGGGTTAAGAAAACAGAACGATTAATTATTATAGCATTGTCCGATTTGATTCCAATTTAATTTTTGAAGTTCATTTGATTTACTGTAAATTATTTTTTAAATTTTTCTTATAAATTCTTTTTAAAAAAAAAAATTATATCTTACTCTATTACTGTTATCTATTATTGGAATAAGATTTAAATTTACTATTTCGCATATACAAGATAGCCAAATGCTGTTCTTTACGGTTTGAAGATAACCACAATTAAGAAAACATAATAACTAATAGCATTAACGATTGTTCCGATTTAATTTTTCGATATAATTTGATTAACCCTAAATGATTTTTAAAAATATTTTGATGTATTGTGTTTAAAAAAAATAATCATATCTCTCTCAATTACGGTTATCTATTATTCAAATTTATTTTAAAATTAATATTTAGTTTATACAAGATGACTCAAATGATCCTTTTTAAGTTTTGTACATAACCAGGGTTAAGAAAATAGAACAATTAATCATTATAGCATTATCCGATTTGATTCCAATTTAATTTTTGAAGTTCATTTGATGTACTGTAAATTATTTTTAAAATTTTTCTTAAGAATTGTTTTTTAAAAAAATAATTATATCTCACTCTATTACTGTTATTTATTATTCGAATATAATTTACATTTGCTATTTCGCATATACAAGATAGCCAAATGATGTTTTTTATACAAGATGACTCAAATCATCCTTTTTATGTTTTGGACATAACCAGGATAAAGAAAATCGATTACTATTACCTATAGCTATTGTTATGATATGATTTCAATTTAATTTTTAGATATAATTTGTTTAACCCTAAGTAATTTTTTAAAATATTTTAATGTATTGTGTTTAAAAAAAAATAGTCATATCTCACTCAATTACGGTTATCTATTATTCAAATTTATTTTAAAATTAATATTGTTATACAAGATGACCCAAATGATCCTTTTTAAGTTTTGGACATAATCAGGGTTAAGAAAGTAGAACAATTAATCATTATAGCATTGTCCGATTTGATTCCAATTTAATCTTTGGTGTTCATTTGATGTACTGTAAATTATTTTTAAAATTTTTTTTGATGAATTGTTTTTAAAAAAAATTATTATATCTCACTCTATTACTGATATCTATTATTCGTATATAAGTTAAATTTACCATTTCGCATATACATGATAGCCAAATGATGTTTTTTACGGTTTGAACACAACCAGAATTAGGAAAATATAATAACTAATTGCGTTAACGATTGTTCCGATTTAATTTTAATTTAACTTTTTGATATAATTTAATTAACCCTAAATGATTTTTAAAAATATTTTGATGTATTGTGTTTAAAAAAAAATAGTCATATCTCACTCAATTACGGTTATCTATTATTCAAATTTATTTTAAAATTAATATTTAGGTTATACAAGATTACTCAAATGATCCTTTTTAAGTTCTGGACATAACCAGGGTTAAGAAAACAGAACGATTAATCATTATAGCATTGTCCGATTTGCTTCCAATTTAATTTTTGAAGTTCATTTGATTTACTGTAAATTATTTTTTAAATTTTTCTTATAAATTCTTTTTAAAAAAAAATTATATCTCACTCTATTACTGTTATCTATTATTCGAATAAGATTTAAATTTACTATTTCGCATATACAAGATAGCCAAATGATGTTCTTTACGGTTTGAAGACAACCACAATTAAGAAAACATAATAACTAATAGCATTAACGATTGTTCCGATTTAATTTTTCGATATAATTTGAATAACCCTAAATGATTTTTAAAAATATTTTGATGTATTGTGTTTAAAAAAAATAATCATATCTCTCTCAATTACGGTTATCTATTTTTCAAATTTATTTTAAAATTAATATTTAGTTTATACAAGATGACTCAAATGATCCTTTTTAAGTTTTGTACATAACCAGGGTTAAGAAAATAGAACAATTAATTATTATAGCATTGTCCGATTTGATTCCAATTTAATTTTTGAAGTTCATTTGATGTACTGTAAATTATTTTTAAAATTTTTCTTATGAATTGTTTTTAAAAAAAATAATTTTATCTCACTCTATTACTGTTATTTATTATTCGAATATAATTTACATTTGTTATTTCGCATATACAAGATAGCCAAATGATGTTTTTTACGGTTTGAACACAACCACAATTAAGAAAACATAATAACTAATAGCATTAACGATTGTTCCGATTTAATTTTTAGATATAATTTGATTAACCCTAAATGATTTTTAAAAATATTTTAATGTATTGTGTTTAAAAAAATAGTCATATCTCACTCAATTACGGTTATCTATTATTCAAATATAATTTTAAATTATTATTTAGTTTATACAAGATGACTCAAATCATCCTTTTTATGTTTTGGACATAACCAGGATAAAGAAAATCGATTACTAATACCTATAGCTATTGTTATGATATGATTTCAATTTAATTTTTAGATATAATTTGTTTAACCCTAAGTAATTTTTTAAAATATTTTGATGTATTGTGTTTAAAAAAAAATAGTCATATCTCACTCAATTACGGTTATCTATTATTCAAATTTATTTTAAAATTAATATTTATTTATACAAGATGACCCAAATGATCCTTTTTAAGTTTTGGACATAGTCAGGGTTAAGAAAGTAGAACAATTAATCATTATAGCATTGTCCGATTTGATTCCAATTTAATCTTTGGTGTTCATTTGATGTACTGTAAATTATTTTTAAAATTTTTCTTATAAATTGTTTTTTAAAAAAAATATTATATCTCACTCTATTACTGATATCTATTATTCGAATATAATTTAAATTTACCATTTCGCATATACAAGATAGCCAAATGATGTTTTTTGCGGTTTGAACACAACCAGAGTTAAGAAAATGGAATAACTAATAGCGTTGGCTATTGTTCCGATTTAATTTTAATTCAATTTTTAGATATAATTTGATTAACCCTAAATGATTTTTAAAAATAGTTTTATGTAATATGTTTTAAAAAAATTGTCATATCTCACTCAATTACGGTTATCTATTATTCAAATTTATTTTAAAATTAATATTTAGGTTATACAAGATTACTCAAATGATCCTTTTTAAGTTCTGGACATAACCAGGGTTAAGAAAACAGAACGATTAATTATTATAGCATTGTCCGATTTGATTCCAATTTAATTTTTGAAGTTCATTTGATTTACTGTAAATTATTTTTTAAATTTTTCTTATAAATTCTTTTTAAAAAAAAAATTATATCTTACTCTATTACTGTTATCTATTATTGGAATAAGATTTAAATTTACTATTTCGCATATACAAGATAGCCAAATGCTGTTCTTTACGGTTTGAAGATAACCACAATTAAGAAAACATAATAACTAATAGCATTAACGATTGTTCCGATTTAATTTTTCGATATAATTTGATTAACCCTAAATGATTTTTAAAAATATTTTGATGTATTGTGTTTAAAAAAAATAATCATATCTCTCTCAATTACGGTTATCTATTATTCAAATTTATTTTAAAATTTTTCTTAAGAATTGTTTTTTAAAAAAATAATTATATCTCACTCTATTACTGTTATTTATTATTCGAATATAATTTACATTTGCTATTTCGCATATACAAGATAGCCAAATGATGTTTTTTACGGTTTGAACACAACCACAATTAAGAAAACATAATAACTAATAGCATTAACGATTGTTCCGATTTAATTTTTAGATATAATTTGATTAACCCTAAATGATTTTTAAAAATATTTTAATTTATTGTGTTTAAAAAAATAGTCATATCTCACTCAATTACGGTTATCTATTATTCAAATATAATTTTAAATTATTATTTAGTTTATACAAGATGACTCAAATGATCCTTTTTATGTTTTGGACATAACCAGGATAAAGAAAATCGATTACTATTACCTATAGCTATTGTTCCGATATGATTTCAATTTAATTTTTAGATATAATTTGTTTAACCCTAAGTAATTTTTTAAAATATTTTGATGTATTGTGTTTAAAAAAAAATAGTCATATCTCACTCAATTACGGTTATCTATTATTCAAATTTATTTTAAAATTAATATTTATTTATACAAGATGACCCAAATGATCCTTTTTAAGTTTTGGACATAATCAGGGTTAAGAAAGTAGAACAGTTAATCATTATAGCATTGTCCGATTCGTTTCCAATTTAATCTTTGGTGTTCATTTGATGTACTGTAAATTATTTTTAACATTTTTTTTTATGAATTGTTTTTTAAAAAAATTATTATATCTCACTCTATTACTGATATCTATTATTCGTATATAAGTTAAATTTACCATTTCGCATATATATGATAGCCAAATGATGTTTTTTACGGTTTGAACACAACCAGAATTAAGAAAATATAATAAATAATTGCGTTAACGATTGTTCCGATTTAATTTTAATTTAACTTTTTGATATAATTTAATTAACCCTAAATGTTTTTTAAAAATATTTTGATGTATTGTGTTTAAAAAAAAATAGTCATATCTCACTCAATTACGGTTATCTATTATTCAAATATATTTTAAAATTAATATTTAGTTATAGAAGATGATCTAAATGATCCTGTTTAAGTTTTAGACATAATCAGGGTTAGGAAAATAGAACAATTAATCATTACAGCATTGTCCGATTTGAATCCAATTTAATTTTTGAAGTTCATTTGATGTACTGTAAATTATTTTTAAAATTTTTCCTATGAATTGTTTTTTAAAAAAATTATTATATCTCACTCTATTACTGATATCTATTATTCGAATATTATTTAAATTTACCATTTCGCATATACAAGATAGCCAAATGATGTTTTTTACGGTTTGAACACAACCAGAATTAAGAAAATGCAATTACTAATAGCGTTGGCCATTGTTCCTATTTAATTTTAATTCAATTTTTAGATATAATTTGATTAACCCTAAATGATTTTTTAAAATAGTTTTATGTAATATGTTTTAAAAAAATAGTCATATCTCACTCAATTACGGTTATCAATTATTCAAATATAATTTAAAATTCATATTTAGGTTATCAAGATGACTCAAATGATCCTTTTTAAGTTTTGGACATAACCAGAATAAAGAAAATCGATTTCTATTACCTAGCTATTGTACCGATATGATTTCAATTTAATTTTTACATATAATTTGTTTAACCCTAAGTAATATTTTTACATATTTTGATGTATTGTGATTAAAAAAAATAGTCATATCTCACTCAATTACGGTTATCTATTATTCAAATTTATTTTAAAATTAATGTTTAGGTTATACAAGATGACTCAAATGATCCTTTTTAAGTTTTGGACATACCCAGGGCTAAGAAAATAGAACAAATAATCATTATAGCATTGTCCGATTTGATTCCAATTTAATCTTTGAAGTTCATTTGATGTACTGTAAATTATTTTTAAAATTTTTCTTACGAATTGTTTTTTAAAAAAAGAATTTTATCTCACTCTATTACTGATATCTATTATTCGAATATAATTTAAATTTACTATTTCGCATATACAAGATAGCCAAATGATGTTTTTTGCGGTTTGAACACAACCAGAGTTAAGAAAATGTAATTACTAATAGCGTTGGCAATTGTTCCTATTTAATTTTAATTCAATTTTTAGATATAATTTGTTTTACTCTAAATAATTATTTTACATTTTTTAATGTATTGTGTTTTAAAACAATAGTCATATCTCACTCAATTACGGTTATCTATTATTCAAATTTATTTTAAAATTAATATTTAGGTTATACAAGATTACTCAAATGATCTTTTTTAAGTTCTGGACATAACCAGGGTTAAGAAAACAGAACGATTAATCATTATAGCATTGTCCGATTTGATTCCAATTTAATTTTTGAAGTTCATTTGATTTACTGTAAATTATTTTTTAAATTTTTCTTATAAATTCTTTTTAAAAAAAAAAATTATATCTCACTCTAATACTGTTATCTATTATTGGAATAAGATTTAAATTTACTATTTCGCATATACAAGATAGCCAAATGATGTTTTTTACGGTTTGAAGACAACCACAATTAAGAAAACATAATAACTAATAGCATTAACGATTGTTCCGATTTAATTTTTCGATATAATTTGATTAACCCTAAATGATTTTTAAAAATATTTTGATTTATTGTGTTTAAAAAAAATAATCATATCTCTCTCAATTACGGTTATCTATTATTCAAATTTATTTTAAAATTAATATTTAGTATATACAAGATTACTCAAATGATCCTTTTTAAGTTCTGGACATAACCAGGGTTAAGAAAACAGAACGATTAATCATTATAGCATTATCCGATTTGATTCCAATTTAATTTTTGAAGTTCATTTGATGTGCTGTAAATTATTTTTAAAATTTTTTTTATGAATTGTTTTTTAAAAAAATTATTATATCTCACTCTATTACTGATATCTATTATTCGAATATAATTTAAATTTACCATTTCGCATATACAAGATAGCCAAATGATGTTTTTTACGGTTTGAACACAACCAGAATTAAGAAAATATAATAACTAATAGCATTAACGATTGTTCCGATTTAATTTTAATTTAACTTTTAGATATAATTTAATTAACCCTAAATGATTTTTAAAAATATTTTGATGTATTGTGTTTAAAAAAAAATAGTCATATCTCACTCAATTACGGTTATCTATTATTCAAATTTATTTTAAAATTAATATTTAGTTATAGAAGATGATCCAAATGATCCTGTTTAAGTTTTAGACATAATCAGGGTTAGGAAAATAGAACAATTAATCATTACAGCATTGTCCGATTTGAATCCAATTTAATTTTTGAAGTTCATTTAATGTACTGTAAATTATTTTTAAAATTTTTCTTAAGAATTGTTTTTTAAAAAAATAATTATATCTCACTCTATTACTGTTATTTATTATTCGAATATAATTTACATTTGCTATTTCGCATATACAAGATAGCCAAATGATGTTTTTTACGGTTTGAACACAACCACATTTAAGAAAACATAATAACTAATAGCATTAACGATTGTTCCGATTTAATTTTTAGATATAATTTGATTAACCCTAAATGATTTTTAAAAATATTTTAATGTATTGTGTTTAAAAAAATAGTCATATCTCACTTAATTACGGTTATCTATTATTCAAATATAATTTTAAATTATTATTTAGTTTATACAAGATGATTCAAATGATTCTTTTTATGTTTTGGACATAACCAGGATAAAGAAAATCGATTACTATTACCTATAGCTATTGTTCCGATATGATTTCAATTTAATTTTTAGATATAATTTGTTTAACCCTAAGTAATTTTTTAAAATATATTGATGTATTGTGTTTAAAAAAAAAATAGTCATATCTCACTCAATTACGGTTATCTATTATTCAAATTTATTTTAAAATTAATATTTAGTTATACAAGATGACCCAAATGATCCTTTTTAAGTTTTGGACATAATCAGGGTTAAGAAAGTAGAACAATTAATCATTATAGCATTGCCCGATTCGTTTCCAATTTAATCTTTGGTGTTCATTTGATGTACTGTAAATTATTTTTAAAATTTTTTTTATGAATTGTTTTTTAAAAAAATTATTATATCTCACTCTATTACTGATATCTATTATTCGAATATAAAAATTTACCATTTCGCATATACAAGATAGCCAAATGATGTTTTTTACGGTTTGAACACAACCAGAATTAAGAAAATATAATAACTAATAGCGTTAACGATTGTTCCGATTTAATTTTAATTTAACTTTTAGATATAATTTAATTAACCCTAAATGATTTTTAAAAATATTTTGATGTATTGTGTTTAAAAAAAAATAGTCATATCTCACTCAATTACGGTTATCTATTATTCAAATTTATTTTAAAATTAATATTTAGTTATACAAGATGACCCAAATGATCCTTTTTAAGTTTTGGACATAATCAGGGTTAAGAAAGTAGAACAGTTAATCATTATAGCATTGTCCGATTCGTTTCCAATTTAATCTTTGGTGTTCATTTGATGTACTGTAAATTATTTTTAAAATTTTTTTTGATGAATTGTTTTTAAAAAAAATTATTATATCTCACTCTATTACTGATATCTATTATTCGTATATAAGTTAAATTTACCATTTCGCATATACATGATAGCCAAATGATGTTTTTTACGGTTTGAACACAACCAGAATTAGGAAAATATAATAACTAATTGCGTTAACGATTGTTCCGATTTAATTTTAATTTAACTTTTTGATATAATTTAATTAACCCTAAATGATTTTTAAAAATATTTTGATGTATTGTGTTTAAAAAAAAATAGTCATATCTCACTCAATTACGGTTATCTATTATTCAAATTTATTTTAAAATTAATATTTAGGTTATACAAGATTACTCAAATGATCCTTTTTAAGTTCTGGACATAACCAGGGTTAAGAAAACAGAACGATTAATCATTATAGCATTGTCCGATTTGCTTCCAATTTAATTTTTGAAGTTCATTTGATTTACTGTAAATTATTTTTTAAATTTTTCTTATAAATTCTTTTTAAAAAAAAATTATATCTCACTCTATTACTGTTATCTATTATTCGAATAAGATTTAAATTTACTATTTCGCATATACAAGATAGCCAAATGATGTTCTTTACGGTTTGAAGACAACCACAATTAAGAAAACATAATAACTAATAGCATTAACGATTGTTCCGATTTAATTTTTCGATATAATTTGAATAACCCTAAATGATTTTTAAAAATATTTTGATGTATTGTGTTTAAAAAAAATAATCATATCTCTCTCAATTACGGTTATCTATTTTTCAAATTTATTTTAAAATTAATATTTAGTTTATACAAGATGACTCAAATGATCCTTTTTAAGTTTTGTACATAACCAGGGTTAAGAAAATAGAACAATTACTTATTATAGCATTGTCCGATTTGATTCCAATTTAATTTTTGAAGTTCATTTGATGTACTGTAAATTATTTTTAAAATTTTTCTTATGAATTGTTTTTAAAAAAAATAATTTTATCTCACTCTATTACTGTTATTTATTATTCGAATATAATTTACATTTGTTATTTCGCATATACAAGATAGCCAAATGATGTTTTTTACGGTTTGAACACAACCACAATTAAGAAAACATAATAACTAATAGCATTAACGATTGTTCCGATTTAATTTTTAGATATAATTTGATTAACCCTAAATGATTTTTAAAAATATTTTAATGTATTGTGTTTAAAAAAATAGTCATATCTCACTCAATTACGGTTATCTATTATTCAAATATAATTTTAAATTATTATTTAGTTTATACAAGATGACTCAAATCATCCTTTTTATGTTTTGGACATAACCAGGATAAAGAAAATCGATTACTATTACCTATAGCTATTGTTATGATATGATTTCAATTTAATTTTTAGATATAATTTGTTTAACCCTAAGTAATTTTTTAAAATATTTTGATGTATTGTGTTTAAAAAAAAATAGTCATATCTCACTCAATTACGGTTATCTATTATTCAAATTTATTTTAAAATTAATATTTATTTATACAAGATGACCCAAATGATCCTTTTTAAGTTTTGGACATAGTCAGGGTTAAGAAAGTAGAACAATTAATCATTATAGCATTGTCCGATTTGATTCCAATTTAATCTTTGGTGTTCATTTGATGTACTGTAAATTATTTTTAAAATTTTTCTTATAAATTGTTTTTTAAAAAAAATATTATATCTCACTCTATTACTGATATCTATTATTCGAATATAATTTAAATTTACCATTTCGCATATACAAGATAGCCAAATGATGTTTTTTGCGGTTTGAACACAACCAGAGTTAAGAAAATGGAATAACTAATAGCGTTGGCTATTGTTCCGATTTAATTTTAATTCAATTTTTAGATATAATTTGATTAACCCTAAATGATTTTTAAAAATAGTTTTATGTAATATGTTTTAAAAAAATTGTCATATCTCACTCAATTACGGTTATCAAATTTATTTTAAATTATTTTATGGGTATTCAAATTTATTTTAAAATTAATATTTAGGTTATACAAGATTACTCAAATGATCCTTTTTAAGTTCTGGACATAACCAGGGTTAAGAAAACAGAACGATTAATTATTATAGCATTGTCCGATTTGATTCCAATTTAATTTTTGAAGTTCATTTGATTTACTGTAAATTATTTTTTAAATTTTTCTTATAAATTCTTTTTAAAAAAAAAATTATATCTTACTCTATTACTGTTATCTATTATTGGAATAAGATTTAAATTTACTATTTCGCATATACAAGATAGCCAAATGCTTTTCTTTACGGTTTGAAGATAACCACAATTAAGAAAACATAATAACTAATAGCATTAACGATTGTTCCGATTTAATTTTTCGATATAATTTGATTAACCCTAAATGATTTTTAAAAATATTTTGATGTATTGTGTTTAAAAAAAATAATCATATCTCTCTCAATTACGGTTATCTATTATTCAAATTTATTTTAAAATTAATATTTAGTTTATACAAGATGACTCAAATGATCCTTTTTAAGTTTTGTACATAACCAGGGTTAAGAAAATAGAACAATTAATCATTATAGCATTATCCGATTTGATTCCAATTTAATTTTTGAAGTTCATTTGATGTACTGTAAATTATTTTTAAAATTTTTCTTAAGAATTGTTTTTTAAAAAAATAATTATATCTCACTCTTTTACTGTTATTTATTATTCGAATATAATTTACATTTGCTATTTCGCATATACAAGATAGCCAAATGATGTTTTTTACGGTTTGAACACAACCACAATTAAGAAAACATAATAACTAATAGCATTAACGATTGTTCCGATTTAATTTTTAGATATAATTTGATTAACCCTAAATGATTTTTAAAAATATTTTAATTTATTGTGTTTAAAAAAATAGTCATATCTCACTCAATTACGGTTATCTATTATTCAAATATAATTTTAAATTATTATTTAGTTTATACAAGATGACTCAAATGATCCTTTTTATGTTTTGGACATAACCAGGATAAAGAAAATCGATTACTATTACCTATAGCTATTGTTCCGATATGATTTCAATTTAATTTTTAGATATAATTTGTTTAACCCTAAGTAATTTTTTAAAATATTTTGATGTATTGTGTTTAAAAAAAAATAGTCATATCTCACTCAATTACGGTTATCTATTATTCAAATTTATTTTAAAATTAATATTTATTTATACAAGATGACCCAAATGATCCTTTTTAAGTTTTGGACATAGTCAGGGTTAAGAAAGTAGAACAGTTAATCATTATAGCATTGTCCGATTCGTTTCCAATTTAATCTTTGGTGTTCATTTGATGTACTGTAAATTATTTTTAACATTTTTTTTTATGAATTGTTTTTTAAAAAAATTATTATATCTCACTCTATTACTGATATCTATTATTCGTATATAAGTTAAATTTACCATTTCGCATATATATGATAGCCAAATGATGTTTTTTACGGTTTGAACACAACCAGAATTAAGAAAGTATAATAAATAATTGCGTTAACGATTGTTCCGATTTAATTTTAATTTAACTTTTTGATATAATTTAATTAACCCTAAATGTTTTTTAAAAATATTTTGATGTATTGTGTTTAAAAAAAAATAGTCATATCTCACTCAATTACGGTTATCTATTATTCAAATATATTTTAAAATTAATATTTAGTTATAGAAGATGATCCAAATGATCCTGTTTAAGTTTTAGACATAATCAGGGTTAGGAAAATAGAACAATTAATCATTACAGCATTGTCCGATTTGAATCCAATTTAATTTTTGAAGTTCATTTGATGTACTGTAAATTATTTTTAAAATTTTTCCTATGAATTGTTTTTTAAAAAAAATTATTATATCTCACTCTATTACTGATATCTATTATTCGAATATTATTTAAATTTACCATTTCGCATATACAAGATAGCCAAATGATGTTTTTTACGGTTTGAACACAACCAGAATTAAGAAAATGCAATTACTAATAGCGTTGGCCATTGTTCCTATTTAATTTTAATTCAATTTTTAGATATAATTTGATTAACCCTAAATGATTTTTTAAAATAGTTTTATGTAATATGTTTTAAAAAAATAGTCATATCTCACTCAATTACGGTTATCTATTATTCAAATATAATTTAAAATTCATATTTAGGTTATCAAGATGACTCAAATGATCCTTTTTAAGTTTTGGACATAACCAGAATAAAGAAAATCGATTTCTATTACCTATAGCTATTGTACCGATATGATTTCAATTTAATTTTTACATATAATTTGTTTAACCCTAAGTAATATTTTTACATATTTTGATGTATTGTGATTAAAAAAAATAGTCATATCTCACTCAATTACGGTTATCTATTATTCAAATTTATTTTAAAATTAATGTTTAGGTTATACAAGATGACTCAAATGATCCTTTTTAAGTTTTGGACATAACCAGGGCTAAGAAAATAGAACAAATAATCATTATAGCATTGTCCGATTTGATTCCAATTTAATCTTTGAAGTTCATTTGATGTACTGTAAATTATTTTTAAAATTTTTCTTACGAATTGTTTTTTAAAAAAAGAATTTTATCTCACTCTATTACTGATATCTATTATTCGAATATAATTTAAATTTACTATTTCGCATATACAAGATAGCCAAATGATGTTTTTTGCGGTTTGAACACAACCAGAGTTAAGAAAATGTAATTACTAATAGCGTTGGCAATTGTTCCTATTTAATTTTAATTCAATTTTTAGATATAATTTGTTTTACTCTAAATAATTATTTTACATTTTTTAATGTATTGTGTTTTAAAACAATAGTCATATCTCACTCAATTACGGTTATCTATTATTCAAATTTATTTTAAAATTAATATTTAGGTTATACAAGATTACTCAAATGATCCTTTTTAAGTTCTGGACATAACCAGGGTTAAGAAAACAGAACGATTAATCATTATAGCATTGTCCGATTTGATTCCAATTTAATTTTTGAAGTTCATTTGATTTACTGTAAATTATTTTTTAAATTTTTCTTATAAATTCTTTTTAAAAAAAGAAATTATATCTCACTCTATTACTGTTATCTATTATTGGAATAAGATTTAAATTTACTATTTCGCATATACAAGATAGCCAAATGATGTTTTTTACGGTTTGAAGACAACCACAATTAAGAAAACATAATAACTAATAGCATTAGCGATTGTTCCGATTTAATTTTTCAATATAATTTGATTAACCCTAAATGATTTTTAAAAATATTTTGATTTATTGTGTTTAAAAAAAATAATCATATCTCTCTCAATTACGGTTATCTATTATTCAAATTTATTTTAAAATTAATATTTAGTTTATACAAGATCACTCAAATGATCCTTTTTAAGTTCTGGACATAACCAGGGTTAAGAAAACAGAACGATTAATCATTATAGCATTATCCGATTTGATTCCAATTTAATTTTTGAAGTTCATTTGATGTACTGTAAATTATTTTTAAAATTTTTTTTATGAATTGTTTTTTAAAAAAATTATTATATCTCACTCTATTACTGATATCTATTATTCGAATATAATTTAAATTTACCATTTCGCATATACAAGATAGCCAAATGATGTTTTTTACGGTTTGAACACAACCAGAATTAAGAAAATATAATAACTAATAGCATTAACGATTGTTCCGATTTAATTTAAATTTAACTTTTAGATATAATTTAATTAACCCTAAATGATTTTTAAAAATATTTTGATGTATTGTGTTTAAAAAAAAATAGTCATATCTCACTCAATTACGGTTATCTATTATTCAAATTTATTTTAAAATTAATATTTAGTTATAGAAGATGATCCAAATGATCCTGTTTAAGTTTTAGACATAATCAGGGTTAGGAAAATAGAACAATTAATCATTACAGCATTGTCCGATTTGAATCCAATTTAATTTTTGAAGTTCATTTAATGTACTGTAAATTATTTTTAAAATTTTTCTTAAGAATTGTTTTTTAAAAAAATAATTATATCTCACTCTATTACTGTTATTTATTATTCGAATATAATTTACATTTGCTATTTCGCATATACAAGATAGCCAAATGATGTTTTTTACGGTTTGAACACAACCACAATTAAGAAAACATAATAACTAATAGCATTAACGATTGTTCCGATTTAATTTTTAGATATAATTTGATTAACCCTAAATGATTTTTAAAAATATTTTAATGTATTGTGTTTAAAAAAATAGTCATATCTCACTTATTTACGGTTATCTATTATTCAAATATAATTTTAAATTATTATTTAGTTTATACAAGATGATTCAAATGATTCTTTTTATGTTTTGGACATAACCAGGATAAAGAAAATCGATTACTATTACCTATAGCTATTGTTCCGATATGATTTCAATTTAATTTTTAGATATAATTTGTTTAACCCTAAGTAATTTTTTAAAATATATTGATGTATTGTGTTTAAAAAAAAAATAGTCATATCTCACTCAATTACGGTTATCTATTATTCAAATTTATTTTAAAATTAATATTTAGTTATACAAGATGACCCAAATGATCCTTTTTAAGTTTTGGACATAATCAGGGTTAAGAAAGTAGAACAATTAATCATTATAGCATTGCCCGATTCGTTTCCAATTTAATCTTTGGTGTTCATTTGATGTACTGTAAATTATTTTTAAAATTTTTTTTATGAATTGTTTTTTAAAAAAATTATTATATCTCACTCTATTACTGATATCTATTATTCGAATATAAAAATTTACCATTTCGCATATACAAGATAGCCAAATGATGTTTTTTACGGTTTGAACACAACCAGAATTAAGAAAATATAATAACTAATAGCGTTAACGATTGTTCCGATTTAATTTTAATTTAACTTTTAGATATAATTTAATTAACCCTAAATGATTTTTAAAAATATTTTGATGTATTGTGTTTAAAAAAAAATAGTCATATCTCACTCAATTACGGTTATCTATTATTCAAATTTATTTTAAAATTAATATTTAGTTATAGAAGATGATCCAAATGATCCTGTTTGAGTTTTAGACATAATCAGGGTTAGGAAAATAGAACAATTAAACATTCCAGCATTGTCCGATTTGAATTCAATTTAATTTTTGAAGTTCATTTGATGTACTGTAAATTATTTTTAAAATTTTTCCTATGAATTGTTTTTTAAAAAAATTATTATATCTCACTCTATTACTGATATCTATTATTCGAATATAATTTAAATTTACCATTTCGCATATACAAGATAGCCAAATGATGTTTTTTACGGTTTGAACACAACCAGAATTAAGAAAATATAATAACTAATAGCGTTAACGATTGTTCCGATTTGATTTTAATTTAATTTTTAGATATAATTTGTTTAACCCTAAGTATTTTTTTAAAATATTTTAATGTATTGTGTTTAAAAAAAAATAGTCATATCTCACTCAATTACGGTTATCTATTATTCAAATTTATTTTAAAATTAATATTTAGGTTATACAAGATGACTCAAATGATCGTTTTTAAGTTTTGGACATAACCATGGCTAAGAAAATAGAACAATTAATCATTGTCCGATTTAATTCCAATTTAATCTTTGAAGTTCATTTGATGTACTGTAAATTATTTTTAAAATTTGTCTTATGATTTGTTTTTTAAAAAAAGAATTTTATCTCACTCTATTACTGATATCTATTATTCGAATATAATTTAAATTTACTATTTCGCATATACAAGATAGCCAAATGATGTTTTTTGCGGTTTGAACACAACCAGAGTTAAGAAAATGTAATTACTAATAGCGTTGGCAATTGTTCCTATTTAATTTTAATTCAATTTTTAGATATAATTTGTTTTACCCTAAATAATTATTTAAAATTTTTTAATGTATTGTGTTTTAAAAAAATAGTCATAACTCTCTCAATTACGGTTATCTATTATTCAAATTTATTTTAAAATTAATATTTAGTTTATACAAGATCACTCAAATGATCCTTTTTAAGTTCTGGACATAACCAGGGTTAAGAAAACAGAACGATTAATCATTATAGCATTATCCGATTTGATTCCAATTTAATTTTTGAAGTTCATTTGATGTACTGTAAATTATTTTTAAAATTTTTTTTATGAATTGTTTTTTAAAAAAATTATTATATCTCACTCTATTACTGATATCTATTATTCGAATATAATTTAAATTTACCATTTCGCATATACAAGATAGCCAAATGATGTTTTTTACGGTTTGAACACAACCAGAATTAAGAAAATATAATAACTAATAGCATTAACGATTGTTCCGATTTAATTTAAATTTAACTTTTAGATATAATTTAATTAACCCTAAATGATTTTTAAAAATATTTTAATGTATTGTGTTTAAAAAAATAGTCATATCTCACTCAATTACGGTTATCTATTATTCAAATATAATTTTAAATTATTATTTAGTTTATACAAGATGACTCAAATCATCCTTTTTATGTTTTGGACATAACCAGGATAAAGAAAATCGATTACTATTACCTATAGCTATTGTTCCGATATGATTTCAATTTAATTTTTAGATATAATTTGTTTAACTCTAAGTAATTTTTTAAAATATTTTAATGTATTGTGTTTAAAAAAAAATAGTCATATCTCACTCAATTACGGTTATCTATTATTCAAATTTATTTTAAAATTAATATTTAGTTATACAAGATGACCCAAATGATCCTTTTTAAGTTTTGGACATAATCAGGGTTAAGAAAGTAGAACAATTAATCATTATAGCATTGTCCGATTTGATTCCAATTTAATTTTTGGTGTTCATTTGATGTACTGTAAATTATTTTTAAAATTTTTCTTATGAATTGTTTTTTAAAAAAATTATTATATCTCACTCTATTACTGATATCTATTATTCGAATATAATTTAAATTTACCATTTCGCATATACAAGATAGCCAAATGATGTTTTTTGCGGTTTGAACACAACCAGAGTTAAGAAAATGGAATAACTAATAGCGTTGGCGATTGTTCCGATTTAATTTTAATTCAATTTTTTCATATAATTTGATTAACCCTAAATGATTTTTAAAAATAGTTTTATGTAATATGTTTTAAAAAATAGTCATATCTCACTCAATTACGGTTATCTATTATTCAAATATAATTTAAAATTCATATTTAGGTTATCAAGATGACTCAAATGATCCTTTTTAAGTTTTGGACATAACCAGAATAAAGAAAATCGATTTCTATTACCTATAGCTATTGTACCGATATGATTTCAATTTAATTTTTACATATAATTCGTTTAACCCTAAGTAATATTTTTAAATATTTTGATGTATTGTGATTAAAAAAAATAGTCATATCTCACTCAATTACGGTTATCTATTATTCAAATTTATTTTAAAATTAATGTTTAGGTTATACAAGATGACTCAAATGATCCTTTTTAAGTTTTGGACATAACCAGGGCTAAGAAAATAAAACAAATAATCATTATAGCATTGTCCGATTTGATTCCAATTTAATCTTTGAAGTTCATTTGATGTACTGTAAATTATTTTTAAAATTTTTCTTACGAATTGTTTTTTAAAAAAAGAATTTTATCTCACTCTATTACTGATATCTATTATTCGAATATAATTTAAATTTACTATTTCGCATATACAAGATAGCCAAATGATGTTTTTTGCGGTTTGAACACAACCAGAGTTAAGAAAATGTAATTACTAATAGCGTTGGCAATTGTTCCTATTTAATTTTAATTCAATTTTTAGATATAATTTGTTTTACTCTAAATAATTATTTTACATTTTTTAATGTATTGTGTTTTAAAACAATTGTCATATCTCACTCAATTACGGTTATCTATTATTCAAATTTATTTTAAAATTAATATTTAGGTTATACAAGATTACTCAAATGATCCTTTTTAAGTTCTGGACATAACCAGGGTTAAGAAAACAGAACGATTAATCATTATAGCATTGTCCGATTTGATTCCAATTTAATTTTTGAAGTTCATTTGATTTACTGTAAATTATTTTTTAAATTTTTCTTATAAATTCTTTTTAAAAAAAAATTATATCTCACTCTATTACTGTTATCTATTATTGGAATAAGATTTAAATTTACTATTTCGCATATACAAGATAGCCAAATGATGTTGTTTACGGTTTGAAGACAACCACAATTAAGAAAACATAATAACTAATAGCATTAACGATTGTTCCGATTTAATTTTTCGATATAATTTGATTAACCCTAAATGATTTTTAAAAATATTTTGATGTATTGTGTTTAAAAAAAATAATCATATCTCTCTCAGTTACGGTTATCTATTATTCAAATTTATTTTAAAATTAATATTTAGTTTATACAAGATGACTCAAATGATCCTTTTTAAGTTTTGTACATAACCAGGGTTAAGAAAATAGAACAATTAATCATTATAGCATTGTCCGATTTGATTCCAATTTAATTTTTGAAGTTCATTTGATGTACTGTAAATTATTTTTAAAATTTTTCTTATGAATTGTTTTTTAAAAAAATAATTATATCTCACTCTATTACTGTTATTTATTATTCGAATATAATTTACATTTGCTATTTCGCATATACAAGATAGCCAAATGATGTTTTTTACGGTTTGAACACAACCACAATTAAGAAAACATAATAACTAATAGCATTAACGATTGTTCCGATTTAATTTTTAGATATAATTTGATTAACCCTAAATGATTTTTAAAAATATTTTAATGTATTGTGTTTAAAAAAATAGTCATATCTCACTCAATTACGGTTATCTATTATTCAAATATAATTTTAAATTATTATTTAGTTTATACAAGATGACTCAAATGATCCTTTTTATGTTTTGGACATAACCAGGATAAAGAAAATCGATTACTGTGACCTATAGTTATTGTTCCGATATGATTTCAATTTAATTTTTAGATATAATTTGTTTAACCCTAAGTAAATTTTTAAAATATTTTGATGTGTTGTGTTTAAAAAAAAATAGTCATATCTCACTCAAATACGGTTATCTATTATTCAAATTTATTTTAAAATTAATATTTAGTTATACAAGATGACCCAAATAATCCTTTTTAAGTTTTGGACATAATCAGGGTTAAGAAAGTAGAACAATTAATCATTATAGCATTGTCCGATTTGTTTCCAATTTAATCTTTGGTGTTCATTTGATGTACTGTAAATTATTTTTATGAATTGTTTTTTAAAAAAATTATTATATCTCACTCTATTACTGATATCTATTCTTCGAATATAATTTAAATTTACCATTTCGCATATACAAGATAGCCAAATGATGTTTTTTGCGGTTTGAATACAACCAGAGTTAAGAAAATGGAATAACTAATAGCGTTGGCGATTGTTCCGATTTAATTTTAATTCAATTTTTAGATATAATTTGATTAACCCTAAATGATGTTTAAAAATAGTTTTATGTAATATGTTTTAAAAAAATAGTCATATCTCACTCAATTACGGTTATCTATTATTCAAATATAATTTTAAATTAATATTTAGGTTATCAAGATGACTCAAATGATCCTTTTTAAGTTTTGGACATAACCAGAATGAAGAAAATCGATTTCTATTACCTATAGCTATTGTACCGATATGATTTCAATTTAATTTTTACATATAATTTGTTTAACCCTAAGTAATATTTTAAAATATTTTGATGTATTGTGATTAAAAAAAATAGTCATATCTGACTCAATTACGGTTATCTATTATTCAAATTTATTTTAAAATTAATATTTAGGTTATACAAGATGACTCAAATGATCCTTTTTAAGTTTTGGACATAACCATGGCTAAGAAAATAGAACAATTAATCATTATAGCATTGTCCGATTTGATTCCAATTTAATCTTTGAAGTTCATTTGATGTACTGTAAATTATTTTTAAAATTTTTCTTATGAATTGTTTTTTAAAAAAAGAATTTTATCTCACTCTATTACTGATATCTATTATTCGAATATAATTTAAATTTACTATTTCGCATATACAAGATAGCCAAATGATGTTTTTTGCGGTTTGAACACAACCAGAGTTAAGAAAATGTAATTACTAATAGCGTTGGCAATTGTTCCTATTTAATTTTAATTCAATTTTTAGATATAATTTGTTTTACCCTAAATAATTATTTTAAATTTTTTAATGTATTGTGTTTTAAAAAAATAGTCATAACTCACTCAATTACGGTTATCTATTATTCAAATTTATTTTAAAATTAATATTTAGGTTATACAAGATTACTCAAATGATCCTTTTTAAGTTCTGGACATAACCAGGGTTAAGAAAACAGAACGATTAATCATTATAGCATTGTCCGATTTGATTCCAATTTAATTTTTGAAGTTCATTTGATGTACTGTAAATCATTTTTAAAATTTTTCTTATGAATTGTTTTTTAAAAAAAGAATTTCATCTCACGTTATTACTGATATCTATTATTCGAATATAATTTAAATTTACTATTTCGCATATACAAGATAGCCAAATGATGTTTTTTGCGGTTTGAACACAACCAGAGTTAAGAAAATGTAGTTACTAATAGCGTTGGCGATTGTTCCTATTTAATTTTAATTTAATTTTTAGATATAATTTGATTAACCCTAAATGATTTTTAAAAATAGTTTTATGTATTATGTTTTAAAAAAATAGTCATATCTCACTCAATTACGGTTATCTATTATTCAAATATAATTTAAAATTATTATTTAGTTTATACAAGATGAGTCAAATGATCCTTTTTATGTTTTGGACATAACCAGGATAAAGAAAATCGATTATTATTACCTATAGCTATTGTTCCGTTATGATTTCAATTTAATTTTTATATAATTTGTTTAACCCTAAGTAATTTTTTAAAATATTTTGATGTATTGTGTTTAAAAAAAAATAGTCATATCTCACTTAATTACGGTTATCTATTATTCAAATTTATTTTAAAATTAATATTTAGTTATAGAAGATGACCCAAATGATCCTGTTTAAGTTTTAGACATACTCAGGGTTAGGAAAATAGAACAATTAATTATTACAGCATTGTCCGATTTGAATCCAATTTAATTTTTGAAGTTCATTTGATGTACTGTAAATTATTTTTAAAATTTCTCCTATGAATTGTTTTTTAAAAAAATTATTATATCTCAGTGTATTACTGTTATTTATTATTCGAATATAATTTACATTTACTATTTCGCATATACAAGATAGCCAAATGATGTTTTTTACGGTTTGAACACAACCAGAATTAAGAAAATATAATAACTAATAGCGTTAACGATTGTTCCGATTTAATTTTAATTTACCTTTTAGATATAATTTAATTAACCCTAAATGATTTTTAAAAATATTTTGATGTATTGTGTTTAAAAAAAAATAGTCATATCTCACTCAATTACGGTTATCTATTATTCAAATTTATTTTAAAATTAATATTGTTATACAAGATGACCCAAATGATCCTTTTTAAGTTTTGGACATACTCAGGGTTAAGAAAGTAGAACAATTAATCATTATAGCATTGTCCGATTTGATTCCAATTTTATCTTTGGTGTTCATTTGATGTACTGTAAATTATTTTTAAAATTTTTCTTATGAATTGTTTTTTAAAAAAATTATTATATCTCACTCTATTACTGATATCTTTTATTCGAATATAATTTAAATTTACCATTTCGCATATACAAGATAGCCAAATGATGTTTTTTGCGGTTTGAACACAACCAGAGTTAAGAAAATGGAATAACTAATAGCGTTGGCTATTGTTCCTATTTAATTTTAATTCAATTTTTAGATATAATTTGATTAACCCTAAATGATTTTTAAAAATAGTTTTATGTAATATGTTTTAAAAAAATTGTCATATCTCACTCAATTACGGTTATCTATTATTCAAATTTATTTTAAAATTAATATTTAGGTTATACAAGATTACTCAAATGATCCTTTTTAAGTTCTGGACATAACCAGGGTTAAGAAAACAGAACGATTAATCATTATAGCATTGTCCGATTTGCTTCCAATTTAATTTTTGAAGTTCATTTGAGTTACTGTAAATTATTTTTTAAATTTTTCTTATAAATTCTTTTTAAAAAAAAAATTATATCTCACTCTATTAGTGTTATCTATTCTTCGAATAAATTTAAATTTACTATTTCGCATATACAAGATAGCCAAATGATGTTCTTTACGGTTTGAAGACAACCACAATTAAGAAAACATAATAACTAATAGCATTAACGATTGTTCCGACTTAATTTTTCGATATAATTTGATTAACCCTAAATGATTTTTAAAAATATTTTGATGTATTGTGTTTAAAAAAAATAATCATATCTCTCTCAATTACGGTTATCTATTTTTCAAATTTATTTTAAAATTAATATTTAGTTTATACAAGATGACTCAAATGATCCTTTTTAAGTTTTGTACATAACCAGGGTTAAGAAAATAGAACAATTAATTATTATAGCATTGTCCGATTTGATTCCAATTTAATTTTTGAAGTTCATTTGATGTACTGTAAATTATTTTTAAAATTTTACTTATGAATTGTTTTTTAAAAAAATAATTATATCTCACTCTATTACTGTTACTTATTATTCGAATATAATTTACATTTGCTATTTCACATATACAAGATAGCCAAATGATGTTTTTTACGGTTTGAACACAACCACAATTAAGAAAACATAATAACTAATAGCATTAACGATTGTTCCGATTTAATTTTTAGATATAATTTGATTAACCCTAAATGATTTTTAAAAATATTTTAATGTATTGTGTTTAAAAAAATAGTCATATCTCACTCAATTACGGTTATCTATTATTCAAATATAATTTTAAATTATTATTTAGTTTATACAAGATGACTCAAATCATCCTTTTTATGTTTTGGACATAACCAGGATAAAGAAAATCGATTACTATTACCTATAGCTATTGTTCCGATATGATTTCAATTTAATTTTTAGATATAATTTGTTTAACCCTAAGTAATTTTTTAAAATATTTTAATGTATTGTGTTTAAAAAAAAATAGTCATATCTCACTCAATTACGGTTATCTATTATTCAAATTTATTTTAAAATTAATATTTAGTTATACAAGATGACTCAAATGATCCTTTTTAAGTTTTGGACATAACCAGGGCTAAGAAAATAGAACAAATAATCATTATAGCATTGTCCGATTTGATTCCAATTTAATCTTTGATGTTCATTTGATGTACTGTAAATTATTTTTAAAATTTTTCTTACGAATTGTTTTTTAAAATAAGAATTTTATCTCACTCTATTACTGATATCTATTATTCGAATATAATTTAAATTTACTATTTCGCATACACAAGATAGCCAAATGATGTTTTTTGCGGTTTGAACACAACCAGAGTTAAGAAAATGTAATTACTAATAGCGTTGGCAATTGTTCCTATTTAATTTTAATTCAATTTTTAGATATAATTTGTTTTACTCTAAATAATTATTTTACATTTTTTAATGTATTGTGTTTTAAAACAATAGTCATATCTCACTCAATTACGGTTATCTATTATTCAAATTTATTTTAAAATTAATATTTAGGTTATACAAGATTACTCAAATGATCCTTTTTAAGTTCTGGACATAACCAGGGTTAAGAAAACAGAACGATTAATCATTATAGCATTGTCCGATTTGATTCCAATTTAATTTTTGAAGTTCATTTGATTTACTGTAAATTATTTTTTAAATTTTTCTTATAAATTCTTTTTAAAAAAAAAATTATATCTCACTCTATTACTGTTATCTATTATTGGAATAAGATTTAAATTTACTATTTCGCATATACAAGATAGCCAAATGATGTTTTTTACGGTTTGAACACAACCACAATTAAGAAAACATAATAACTAATAGCATTAACGATTGTTCCGATTTAATTTTTAGATATAATTTGATTAACCCTAAATGATTTTTAAAAATATTTTAATGTATTGTGTTTAAAAAAATAGTCATATCTCACTCAATTACGGTTATCTATTATTCAAATATAATTTTAAATTATTATTTAGTTTATACAAGATGACTCAAATGATCCTTTTTATGTTTTGGACATAACCAGGATAAAGAAAATCGATTACTGTGACCTATAGTTATTGTTCCGATATGATTTCAATTTAATTTTTAGATATAATTTGTTTAACTCTAAGTAAATTTTTAAAATATTTTGATGTATTGTGTTTAAAAAAAAATAGTCATATCTCACTCAATTACGGTTATCTATTATTCAAATTTATTTTAAAATTAATATTTAGTTATACAAGATGACCCAAATAATCCTTTTTAAGTTTTGGACATAATCAGGGTTAAGAAAGTAGAACAATTAATCATTATAGCATTGTCCGATTTGTTTCCAATTTAATCTTTGGTGTTCATTTGATGTACTGTAAATTATTTTTATGAATTGTTTTTTAAAAAAATTATTATATCTCACTCTATTACTGATATCTATTATTCGAATATAATTTAAATTTACCATTTCGCATATACAAGATAGCCAAATAATGTTTTTTGCGGTTTGAATACAACCAGAGTTAAGAAAATGGAATAACTAATAGCGTTGGCGATTGTTCCGATTTAATTTTAATTGAATTTTTAGATATAATTTGATTAACCCTAAATGATTTTTAAAAATAGTTTTATGTAATATGTTTTAAAAAAATAGTCATATCTCACTCAATTACGGTTATCTATTATTCAAATATAATTTAAAATTAATATTTAGGTTATCAAGATGACTCAAATGATCCTTTTTAAGTTTTGGACATAACCAGAATGAAGAAAATCGATTTCTATTACCTATAGCTATTGTACCGATATGATTTCAATTTAATTTTTACATATAATTTGTTTAACCCTAAGTAATATTTTAAAATATTTTGATGTATTGTGATTAAAAAAAATAGTCATATCTGACTCAATTACGGTTATCTATTATTCAAATTTATTTTAAAATTAATATTTAGGTTATACAAGATGACTCAAATGATCCTTTTTAAGTTTTGGACATAACCATGGCTAAGAAAATAGAACAATTAATCATTATAGCATTGTCCGATTTGATTCCAATTTAATCTTTGAAGTTCATTTGATGTACTGTAAATTATTTTTAAAATTTTTCTTATGAATTGTTTTTTAAAAAAAGAATTTTATCTCACTCTATTACTGATATCTATTATTCGAATATAATTTAAATTTACTATTTCGCATATACAAGATAGCCAAATGATGTTTTTTGCGGTTTGAACACAACCAGAGTTAAGAAAATGTAATTACTAATAGCGTTGGCAATTGTTCCTATTTAATTTTAATTCAATTTTTAGATATAATTTGTTTTACCCTAAATAATTATTTTAAATTTTTTAATGTATTGTGTTTTAAAAAAATAGTCATAACTCACTCAATTACGGTTATCTATTATTCAAATTTATTTTAAAATTAATATTTAGGTTATACAAGATTACTCAAATGATCCTTTTTAAGTTCTGGACATAACCAGGGTTAAGAAAACAGAACGATTAATCATTATAGCATTGTCCGATTTGATTCCAATTTAATTTTTGAAGTTCATTTGATGTACTGTAAATTATTTTTAAAATTTTTCTTATGAATTGTTTTTTAAAAAAAGAATTTTATCTCACGTTATTACTGATATCTATTATTCGAATATAATTTAAATTTACTAATTCGCATATACAAGATAGCCAAATGATGTTTTTTGCGGTTTGAACACAACCAGAGTTAAGAAAATGTAGTTACTAATAGCGTTGGCGATTGTTCCTATTTAATTTTAATTTAATTTTTAGATATAATTTGATTAACCCTAAATGATTTTTAAAAATAGTTTTATGTATTATGTTTTAAAAAAATAGTCATATCTCACTCAATTACGGTTATCTATTATTCAAATATAATTTAAAATTATTATTTAGTTTATACAAGATGACTCAAATGATCCTTTTTAAGTTTTGGACATACTCAGGGTTAGGAAAATAGAACAATTAATCATTACAGCATTGTCCGATTTGAATCCAATTTAATTTTTGAAGTTCATTTGATGTACTGTAAATTATTTTTAAAATTTTTCTTATGAATTGTTTTTTAAAAAAATTATTATATCTCACTCTATTACTGATATCTATTATTCGAATATAATTTAAATTTACTATTTCGCATATACAAGATAGCCAAATGATGTTCTTTGCGGTTTGAACACAACCAGAGTTAAGAAAATGGAATAACTAATAGCGTTGGCTATTGTTCCGATTTAATTTTAATTCAATTTTTAGATATAATTTGATTAACCCTAAATGATTTTTAAAAATAGTTTTATGTAATATGTTTTAAAAAAATTGTCATATCTCACTCAATTACGGTTATCTATTATTCAAATTTATTTTAAAATTAATATTTAGGTTATACAAGATTACTCAAATGATCCTTTTTAAGTTCTGGACATAACCAGGGTTAAGAAAACAGAACGATTAATTATTATAGCATTGTCCGATTTGATTCCAATTTAATTTTTGAAGTTCATTTGATTTACTGTAAATTATTTTTTAAATTTTTCTTATAAATTCTTTTTAAAAAAAAAATTATATCTTACTCTATTACTGTTATCTATTTTTGGAATAAGATTTAAATTTACTATTTCGCATATACAAGATAGCCAAATGCTGTTCTTTACGGTTTGAAGACAACCACAATTAAGAAAACATAATAACTAATAGCATTAACGATTGTTCCGATTTAATTTTTCGATATAATTTGATTAACCCTAAATGATTTTTAAAAATATTTTGATGTATTGTGTTTAAAAAAAATAATCATATCTCTCTCAATTACGGTTATCTATTATTCAAATTTATTTTAAAATTAATATTTAGTTTATACAAGATGACTCAAATGATCCTTTTTAAGTTTTGTACATAACCAGGGTTAAGAAAATAGAACAATTAATCATTATAGCATTATCCGATTTGATTCCAATTTAATTTTTGAAGTTCATTTGATGTACTGTAAATTATTTTTAAAATTTTTCTTAAGAATTGTTTTTTAAAAAAATAATTATATCTCACTCTATTACTGTTATTTATTATTCGAATATAATTTACATTTGCTATTTCGCATATACAAGATAGCCAAATGATGTTTTTTACGGTTTGAACACAACCAAAATTAAGAAAACATAATAACTAATAGCATTAACGATTGTTCCGATTTAATTTTTAGATATAATTTGATTAACCCTAAATGATTTTTAAAAATATTTTAATTTATTGTGTTTAAAAAAATAGTCATATCTCACTCAATTACGGTTATCTATTATTCAAATATAATTTTAAATTATTATTTAGTTTATACAAGATGACTGAAATGATCCTTTTTATGTTTTGTACATAACCAGGATAAAGAAAATCGATTACTATTACCTATAGCTATTGTTCCGATATGATTTTAATTTAATTTTTAGATATAATTTGTTTAACCCTAAGTAATATTTTAAAATATTTTGATGTATTGTGTTTAAAAAAAAATAGTCATATCTCACTCAATTACGGTTATCTATTATTCAAATTTATTTTAAAATTAATATTTAGTTATACAAGATGACCCAAATGATCCTTTTTAAGTTTTGGACATAATCAGGGTTAAGAAAGTAGAACAGTTAATCATTATAGCATTGTCCAATTCGTTTCCAATTTAATCTTTGGTGTTCATTTGATGTACTGTAAATTATTTTTAAAATTTTTTTTGATGAATTGTTTTTAAAAAAAGTTATTATATCTCACTCTATTACTGATATCTATTATTCGTATATTAGTTAAATTTACCATTTCGCATATACATGATAGCCAAATGATGTTTTTTACGGTTTGAACACAACCAGAATTAAGAAAATATAATAACTAATTGCCTTAACGATTGTTCCGATTTAATTTTAATTTAACTTTTTGATATAATTTAATTAACCCTAAATGATTTTTAAAAATATTTTGATGTATTGTGTTTAAAAAAAAATAGTCATGTCTCACTCAATTACGGTTATCTATTATTCAAATTTATTTTAAAATTAATATTTAGTTATAGAAGATGATCCAAATGATCCTGTTTAAGTTTTAGACATAATCAGGGTTAGGAAAATAGAACAATTAATCATTACAGCATTGTCCGATTTGAATCCAATTTAATTTTTGAAGTTCATTTGATGTACTGTAAATTATTTTTAAAATTTTTCCTATGAATTGTTTTTTAAAAAAATTATTATATCTCACTCTATTACTGATATCTATTATTCAAATATTATTTAAATTTACCATTTCGCATATACATGATAGCCAAATGATGTTTTTTACGGTTTGAACACAACCAGAATTAAGAAAATGCAATTACTAATAGCGTTGGCCATTGTTCCTATTTAATTTTAATTCAATTTTTAGATATAATTTGTTTTACACTAAATAATTATTTTAAATTTTTTAATGTATTGTGTTTTAAAAAAATAGTCATATCTCACTCAATTACGGTTATCTATTATTCAAATTTATTTTAAAATTAATATTTAGGTTATACAAGATTACTCAAATGATCCTTTTTAAGTTCTGGACATAACCAGGGCTAAGAAAACAGAACGATTAATCATTATAGCATTGTCCGATTTGCTTCCAATTTAATTTTTGAAGTTCATTTGATTTACTGTAAATTATTTTTTAAATTTTTCTTATAAATTCTTTAAAAAAAAAAATTATATCTCACTCTATTACTGTTATCTATTATTCGAATAAGATTTAAATTTACTATTTCGCATATACAAGATAGCCAAATGATGTTCTTTACGGTTTGAAGACAACCACAATTAAGAAAACATAATAACTAATAGCATTAACGATTGTTCCGATTTAATTTTTCGATATAATTTGATTAACCCTAAATGATTTTTAAAAATATTTTGATGTATTGTGTTTAAAAAAAATAATCCTATCTCTCTCAATTACGGTTATCTATTATTCAAATTTATTTTAAAATTAATATTTAGTTTATACAAGATGACTCAAATGATCCTTTTTAAGTTTTGTACATAAGCAGGGTTAAGAAAATAGAACAATTAATCATTATAGCATTATCCGATTTGATTCCAATTTAATTTTTGAAGTTCATTTGATGTACTGTAAATTATTTTTAAAATTTTTCTTAAGAATTGTTTTTTATAAAAATAATTATATCTCACTCTATTACTGTTATTTATTATTCGAATATAATTTACATTTGCTATTTCGCATATACAAGATAGCCAAATGATGTTTTTTACGGTTTGAACACAACCACAATTAAGAAAACATAATAACTAATAGCATTAACGATTGTTCCGATTTAATTTTTAGATATAATTTGATTAACCCTAAATGATTTTTAAAAATATTTTAATTTATTGTGTTTAAAAAAATAGTCATATCTCACTCAATTACGGTTATCTATTATTCAAATATAATTTTAAATTATTATTTAGTTTATATAAGATGACTCAAATGATCCTTTTTATGTTTTGGACATAACCAGGATAAAGAAAATCGATTACTATTACCTATAGCTATTGTTCCGATATGATTTCAATTTAATTTTTAGATATAATTTGTTTAACCCTAAGTAATTTTTTAAAATATTTTGATGTATTGTGTTTAAAAAAAAATAGTCATATCTCACTCAATTACGGTTATCTATTATTCAAATTTATTTTAAAATTATTATTTAGTTATACAAGATGACCCAAATGATTCTTTTTAAGTTTTGGACATAATCAGGGTTAAGAAAGTAGAACAGTTAATCATTATAGCATTGTCCGATTCGTTTCCAATTTAATCTTTGGTGTTCATTTGATGTACTGTAAATTATTTTTAAAATTTTTTTTGATGAATTGTTTTTAAAAAAAATTATTATATCTCACTCTATTACTGATATCTATTATTCGTATATAAGTTAAATTTACCATTTCGCATATACATGATAGCCAAATGATGTTTTTTACGGTTTGAACACAACCAGAATTAGGAAAATATAATAACTAATTGCGTTAACGATTGTTCCGATTTAATTTTAATTTAACTTTTTGATATAATTTAATTAACCCTAAATGATTTTTAAAAATATTTTGATGTATTGTGTTTAAAAAAAAATAGTCATATCTCACTCAATTACGGTTATCTATTATTCAAATTTATTTTAAAATTAATATTTAGGTTATACAAGATTACTCAAATGATCCTTTTTAAGTTCTGGACATAACCAGGGTTAAGAAAACAGAACGATTAATCATTATAGCATTGTCCGATTTGCTTCCAATTTAATTTTTGAAGTTCATTTGATTTACTGTAAATTATTTTTTAAATTTTTCTTATAAATTCTTTTTAAAAAAAAATATATCTCACTCTATTACTGTTATCTATTATTCGAATAAGATTTAAATTTACTATTTCGCATATACAAGATAGCCAAATGATGTTCTTTACGGTTTGAAGACAACCACAATTAAGAAAACATAATAACTAATAGCATTAACGATTGTTCCGATTTAATTTTTCGATATAATTTGAATAACCCTAAATGATTTTTAAAAATATTTTGATGTGTTTAAAAAAAATAATCATATCTCTCTCAATTACGGTTATCTATTTTTCAAATTTATTTTAAAATTAATATTTAGTTTATACAAGATGACTCAAATGATCCTTTTTAAGTTTTGTACATAACCAGGGTTAAGAAAATAGAACAATTAATTATTATAGCATTGTCCGATTTGATTCCAATTTAATTTTTGAAGTTCATTTGATGTACTGTAAATTATTTTTAAAATTTTTCTTATGAATTGTTTTTAAAAAAAATAATTTTATCTCACTCTATTACTGTTATTTATTATTCGAATATAATTTACATTTGCTATTTCGCATATACAAGATAGCCAAATGATGTTTTTTACGGTTTGAACACAACCACAATTAAGAAAACATAATAACTAATAGCATTAACGATTGTTCCGATTTAATTTTTAGATATAATTTGATTAACCCTAAATGATTTTTAAAAATATTTTAATGTATTGTGTTTAAAAAAATAATCATATCTCACTCAATTACGGTTATCTATTATTCAAATATAATTTTAAATTATTATTTAGTTTATACAAGATGACTCAAATCATCCTTTTTATGTTTTGGACATAACCAGGATAAAGAAAATCGATTACTATTACCTATAGCTATTGTTATGATATGATTTCAATTTAATTTTTAGATATAATTTGTTTAACCCTAAGTAATTTTTTAAAATATTTTAATGTATTGTGTTTAAAAAAAAATAGTCATATCTCACTCAATTACGGTTATCTATTCTTCAAATTTATTTTAAAATTAATATTGTTATACAAGATGACCCAAATGATCCTTTTTAAGTTTTGGACATAATCAGGGTTAAGAAAGTTGAACAATTAATCATTATAGCATTGTCCGATTTGATTCCAATTTAATCTTTGGTGTTCATTTGATGTACTGTAAATTATTTTTAAAATTTTTCTTATGAATTGTTTTTTAAAAAAAATATTATATCTCACTCTATTACTGATATCTATTATTCGAATATAATTTAAATTTACCATTTCGCATATACAAGATAGCCAAATGATGTTTTTTGCGGTTTGAACACAACCAGAGTTAAGAAAATGGAATAACTAATAGCGTTGGCTATTGTTCCGATTTAATTTTAATTCAATTTTTAGATATAATTTGATTAACCCTAAATGATTTTAAAAAAAAATTTAATGTATTGTGTTTAAAAAAATTGTCATATCTCACTCAATTACGGTTATCTATTATTCAAATTTATTTTAAAATTAATATTTAGGTTATACAAGATGACTCAAATGATCCTTTTTAAGTTTTGGACATAACCAGGGCTAAGAAAATGGAACAATTACTCATTATAGCATTGTCCGATTTGATTCCAATTTAATCTTTGAAGTTCATTTGATATACTGTAAATTATTTTTAAAATTTTTCTTATGAATTGTTTTTTAAAAAAATAATTATGTCTCACTCTATTACTGTTATTTATTATTCGAATATAATTTACACTTGCTATTTCGCATATACAAGATAGCCAAATGATGTTTTTTACAGTTTGAACACAACCACAATTAAGAAAATATAATAACTAATAGCATTAACGATTGTTCCGATTTAATTTTTAGATATAATTTGATTAACCCTAAATGATTTTTAAAAATATTTTAATGTATTGTGTTTAAAAAAATAGTCATATCTCACTCAATTACGGTTATCTATTATTCAAATATAATTTTAAATTATTATTTAGTTTATACAAGATGACTCAAATGATCCTTTTTATGTTTTGGACATAACCAAGATAAAGAAAATCGATTACTATTGTATAGCTATTGTTCCGATATGATTTCAATTTAATTTTTAGATATAATTTGTTTAACCCTAAGTAATTTTTTAAAATATTTTGATGTATTGTGTTTAAAAAAAAATAGTCATATCTCACTCAATTACAGTTATCTATTATTCAAATTTATTTTAAAATTAATATTTAGTTATACAAGATTACCCAAATGATCCTTTTTAAGTTTTGGACATAATCAGGGTTAAGAAAATAGAACAATTAATCATTATAGCATTGTCCGATTTGATTCCAATTTAATTTTTGAAGTTCATTTGATTTACTGTAAATTATTTTTAAATTTTTCTTATAAATTGAATTTAAAAAAAAATAATTATATCTCACTCTATTACTGTTATCTATTATTCAAATATAATTTAAAATTATTATTTAGTTTATACAAGATGACTCAAATGATCCTTTTTATGTTTTGGACATAACCCGGATAAAGAAAATCGATTACTATTACCTATAGCTATTGTTCCGATATGATTTTAATTTAATTTTTAGATATAATTTGTTTTACCCTAAATAATTATTTTAAATTTTTAAATGTATTGTGTTTTAAAAAAATAGTCATATGTCACTCAATTACGGTTATCTATTATTCCAATTTATTTTAAAATTAATATTTAGGTTATACAAGATTACTCAAATGATCCTTTTTAAGTTCTGGACATAACCAGGGTTAACAAAATAGAACGATTAATCATTATAGCATTGTCCGATTTGATTCCAATTTAATTTTTGAAGTTCATTTGATTTACTGTAAATTATTTTTTAAATTTTTCTTATAAATTGTTTTAAAAAAAAAAAAATTATATCTCACTCTATTACTGTTATCTATTATTCGAATAAGATTTAAATTTACTATTTCGCATATACAAGATAGCCAAATGATGTTCTTTACGATTTGAAGACAACCACAATTAAGAAAACATAATAACTAATAGCATTAACGATTGTTCCGATTTAATTTTTCGAAATAATTTGATTAACCCTAAATGATTTTTAAAAATAGTTTTATGTAATATGTTTTAAAAAAATAGTCATATCTCACTCAATTAAACTTTCTATTATTCAAATATAATTTAAAATTAATGTTTAGGTTATCAAGATGACTAAAATGATCCTTTTTAAGTTTTGGACATAACCAGAATGAAGAAAATTGATTTCTATTACCTATAGCTATTGTACCGATATGATTTCAATTTAATTTTTACATAAAATTTGTTTAACCCTAAGTAATATTTTTAAATATTTTGATGTATTGTGATTAAAAAAAAGAGTCATATCTCACTCAATTACGGTTATCTATTATTCAAATTTATTTTAAAATTAATATTTAGGTTATACAAGATGACTCAAATGATCCTTTTTAAGTTTTGGACATAACCAGGGCTAAGAAAATATAACAATTACTCATTATAGCATTGTCCGATTTGATTCCAATTTAATCTTTGAAGTTCATTTGATATACTGTAAATTATTTTTAAAATTTTTCTTATGAATTGTTTTTTAAAAAAATAATTATGTCTCACTCTATTACTGTTATTTATTATTCGAATATAATTTACATTTGCTATTTCGCATATACAAGATAGCCAAATGATGTTTTTTACGGTTTGAACACAACCACAATTAAGAAAATATAATAACTAATAGCATTAACGATTGTTCCGATTTAATTTTTAGATATAATTTGATTAACCCTAAATGATTTTTAAAAATATTTTAATGTATTGTGTTTAAAAAAATAGTCATATCTCACTCAATTACGGTTATCTATTAGTCAAATATAATTTTAAATTATTATTTAGTTTATACAAGATGACTCAAATGATCCTTTTTATGTTTTGGACATAACCAAGATAAAGAAAATCGATTAGTATTGTATAGCTATTGTTCCGATATGATTTCAATTTAATTTTTAGATATAATTTGTTTAACCCTAAGTAATTTTTTAAAATATTTTGATGTATTGTGTTTAAAAAAAAAATAGTCATATCTCACTCAATTACAGTTATCTATTATTCAAATTTATTTTAAAATTAATATTTAGTTATACAAGATGACCCAAATGATCCTTTTTAAGTTTTGGCCATAATCAGGGTTAAGAAAATAGAACAATTAATCATTATAGCATTGTCCGATTTGATTCCAATTTAATTTTTGAAGTTCATTTGATGTACTGTAAATTATTTTTAAAATTTTTCTTATGAATTGTTTTTTAAAAAAATAATTATGTCTCACTCTATTACTGTTATTTATTATTCGAATATAATTTACATTTGCTATTTCGCATATACAAGATAGCCAAATGATGTTTTTTGCGGTTTGAACACAACCAGAGTTAAGAAAATGTAATTACTAATAGCGTTGGCGATTGTTCCTATTTAATTTTAATTCAATTTTTAGATATAATTTGATTAACCCTAAATGATTTTAAAAAATAATTTTATGTATTGTTTTAAATAAATAGTCATATCTCACTCAATTACGGTTATCTATTATTCAAATATAATTTAAAATTATTATTTAGTTTATACAAGATGAGTCAAATGATCCTTTTTATGTTTTGGACATAACCAGGATAAAGAAAATCGATTATTATCACCTCTATCTATTGTTCCGATATGATTTCAATTTAATTTTTAGATATAATTTGTTTAACCCTAAGTAATTTTTTAAAATATTTAGATGTATTGTGTTTAAAAAAAAATAGTCATATCTCACTTAATTACGGTTATCTATTATTCAAATTTATTTTAAAATTAATATTTAGTTATAGAAGATGACCCAAATGATCCTGTTTAAGTTTTAGACATAATCAGGGTTAGGAAAATAGAACAATTAATCATTACAGCATTGTCCGATTTGAATCCAATTTAATTTTTGAAGTTCATTTGATGTACTGTAAATTATTTTTAAAATTTTTGCTATGAATTGTTTTTTTAAAAAATTATTATATCTCAGTCTATTACTGTTATTTATTATTCGAATATAATTTACATTTACTATTTCGCATATACAAGATAGCCAAATCATGTTTTTTACGGTTTGAACACAACCAGAATTAAGAAAATATAATAACTAATAGCGTTAACGATTGTTCCGAATTAATTTTAATTTAATTTTTAGATATAATTTGATTAACCCTAAATGATTTTTAAAAATATTTTGATGTATTGTGTTTAAAAAAAAAAGTCATATCTCACTCAATTACGGTTATCTAGTATTCAAATTTATTTTAAATTTAATATTTAGTTATACAAGATGACCCAAATGATCCTTTTTAAGTTTTGGACATAATCAGGGTTAAGAAAATAGAACAATTAATCATTATAGCATTGTCCGATTTGATTCCAATTTAATTTTTGAAGTTCATTTGATTTACTGTAAATTATTTTTAAATTTTTCTTATAAATTGAATTTAAAAAAAAATAATTATATCTCACTCTATTACTGTTATCTATTATTCAAATATAATTTAAAATTAATATTTAGTTTATACAAGATGACTCAAATGATCCTTTTTATGTTTTGGACATAACCAGGATAAAGAAAATCGATTACTATTACCTATAGCTATTGTTCCGATATGATTTTAATTTAATTTTTAGATATAATTTGTTTAACCCTAAATAATTATTTTAAATTTTTAAATGTATTGTGTTTTAAAAAAATAGTCATATGTCACTCAATTACGGTTATCTATTATTCCAATTTATTTTAAAATTAATATTTAGGTTATACAAGATTACTCAAATGATCCTTTTTAAGTTCTGGACATAACCAGGGTTAACAAAATAGAACGATTAATCATTATAGCATTGTCCGATTTGATTCCAATTTAATTTTTGAAGTTCATTTGATTTACTGTAAATTATTTTTTAAATTTTTCTTATAAATTGTTTTAAAAAAAAAAATTATATCTCACTCTATTACTGTTATCTATTATTCGAATAAGATTTAAATTTACTATTTCGCATATACAAGATAGCCAAATGATGTTCTTTACGATTTGAAGACAACCACAATTAAGAAAACATAATAACTAATAGCATTAACGATTGTTCCGATTTAATTTTTCGATATAATTTGATTAACCCTAAATGATTTTTAAAAATAGTTTTATGTAATATGTTTTAAAAAAATAGTCATATCTCACTCAATTACACTTTCTATTATTCAAATATAATTTAAAATTAATGTTTAGGTTATCAAGATGACTAAAATGATCCTTTTTAAGTTTTGGACATAACCAGAATGAAGAAAATTGATTTCTATTACCTATAGCTATTGTACCGATATGATTTCAATTTAATTTTTACATAAAACTTGTTTAACCCTAAGTAATATTTTTAAATATTTTGATGTATTGTGATTAAAAAAAAGAGTCATATCTCACTCAATTACGGTTATCTATTATTCAAATTTATTTTAAAATTAATATTTAGGTTATACAAGATGACTCAAATGATCCTTTTTAAGTTTTGGACATAACCAGGGCTAAGAAAATAGAACAATTACTCATTATAGCATTGTCCGATTTGATTCCAATTTAATCTTTGAAGTTCATTTGATATACTGTAAATTATTTTTAAAATTTTTCTTATGAATTGTTTTTTAAAAAAATAATTATGTCTCACTCTATTACTGTTATTTATTATTCGAATATAATTTACATTTGCTATTTCGCATATACAAGATAGCCAAATGATGTTTTTTACGGTTTGAACACAACCACAATTAAGAAAATATAATAACTAATAGCATTAACGATTGTTCCGATTTAATTTTTAGATATAATTTGATTAACCCTAAATGATTTTTAAAAATATTTTAATGTATTGTGTTTAAAAAAATAGTCATATCTCACTCAATTACGGTTATCTATTAGTCAAATATAATTTTAAATTATTATTTAGTTTATACAAGATGACTCAAATGATCCTTTTTATGTTTTGGACATAACCAAGATAAAGAAAATCGATTACTATTGTATAGCTATTGTTCCGATATGATTTCAATTTAATTTTTAGATATAATTTGTTTAACCCTAAGTAATTTTTTAAAATATTTTGATGTATTGTGTTTAAAAAAAAATAGTCATATCTCACTCAATTACAGTTATCTATTATTCAAATTTATTTTAAAATTAATATTTAGTTATACAAGATGACCCAAATGATCCTTTTTAAGTTTTGGACATAATCAGGGTTAAGAAAATAGAACAATTAATCATTATAGCATTGTCCGATTTGATTCCAATTTAATTTTTGAAGTTCATTTGATGTACTGTAAATTATTTTTAAAATTTTTCTTATGAATTGTTTCTTAAAAAAATAATTATATATCACTCTATTACTGTTATCTAGTATTCGAATATGATTTAAACTTACTATTTCGCATATACAAGATAGCCAAATGATGTTTTTTGCGGTTTGAACACAACAAGAGTTAAGAAAATGTAGTTACTAATAGCGTTGGCGATTGTTCCTACTTAATTTTAATTAAATTTTTAGATATAATTTGATTAACCCTAAATGATTTTTAAAAATAGTTTTATGTATTATGTTTTAAAAAAATAGTCATATCTCACTCAATTACGGTTATCTATTATTCAAATATAATTTAAAATTATTATTTAGTTTATACAAGATGAGTCAAATGATCCTTTTTATGTTTTGGACATAACCAGGATGAAGAAAATCGATTATTATTACCTATAGCTATTGTTCCGATATGATTTCAATTTAATTTTTAGATATAATTTGTTTAACCCTAAGTAATTTTTTAAAATATTTTGATGTATTGTGTTTAAAAAAAAATAGTCATATCTCACTCAATTACAGTTATCTATTATTCAAATTTATTTTAAAATTAATATTTAGTTATACAAGATGACCCAAATGATTCATTTTTAAGTTTTGGACATAATCAGGGTTGAGAAAGTAGAACAATTAATCATTATAGCATTGTCCGATTTGATTCCAATTTAATCTTTGAAGTTCATTTGATGTACTGTAAATTATTTTTAAAATTCTTCTTATGAATTGGTTTTTAAAAAAAGAATTTTATCTCACTCTATTACTGATATCTATTATTCGAATATAATTTAAATTTACTATTTCGCATATACAAGATAGCCAAATGATGTCTTTGCGGTTTGAACACAACCAGAGTTAAGAACATGTAGTTACTAATAGCGTTGGCGATTGTTCCTACTTAATTTTAATTCAATTTTTAGATATAATTTGATTAACCCTAAATGATTTTTAAAAATAGTTTTATGTATTATGTTTTAAAAAAAAAAGTCATATCTCACTCAATTACGGTTATCTATTATTCAAATTTAATTTAAAATTATTATTTAGTTTATACAAGATGAGTCAAATGATCCTTTTTATGTTTTGGACATAACCAGGATAAAGAAAATCGATTATTATTACCTACAGCTATTGTTCCGATATGATTTCAATTTAATTTTTAGATACAATTTGTTTAACCCTAAGTAATTTTTTAAAATATTTTGATGTATTGTGTTAAAAAAAAATAGTCATATCTCACTTAATTACGGTTATCTATTATTCAAATTTATTTTAAAATTAATATTTAGTTATAGAAGATGACCCAAATGATCCTGTTTAAGTTTTAGACATAATCAGGGTTAGGAAAATAGAACAATTAATCATTACAGCATTGTCCGATTTGAATCCAATTTAATTTTTGAAGTTCATTTGATGTACTGTAAATTATTTTTAAAATTTTTCCTATGAATTGTTTTTTTAAAAAATTATTATATATTAGTCTATTACTGTTATTTATTATTCGAATATAATTAAAATTTACTATTTCGCATATACAAGATAGCCAAATGATGTTTTTTGCGGTTTGAACACAACCAGAGTTAAGAAAATGTAATTACTAATAGCGTTGGCGATTGTTCCTATTTAATTTTAATTCAATTTTTAGATATAATTTGTTTTACCCTAAATAATTATTTAAAATTTTTTAATGTATTGTGTTTTAAAAAAATAGTCATATCTCACTCAATTACGGTTATCTATTATTTAAATTTATTTTAAAATTCATATTTAGTTATACAAGATGACCCAAATGATCCTTTTTAAGTTTCGGACAGAATCAGGGTTGAGAAAGTAGAACAATTAATCATTATAGCATTGTCCGATTTGATTCCAATTTAATTTTTGAAGTTCATTTGATGTACTGTAAATTATTTTTAAAATTTTTCTTATGAATTGTTTTTTAAAAAAATAATTTTATCTTACTCTATTACTGTTATTTATTATTCGAATATAATTTACATTTGCTATTTCGCATATACAAGATAGCCAAATGATGTTTTTTACGGTTTGAACACAACCACAATTAAGAAAACATAATAGCATTAACGATTGTTCCAATTTAATTTTTAGATATAATTTGTTTAACCCTAAGTAATTTTTTAAAATATTTTGATGTATTGTGTTTAAAAAAAAATAGTCATATCTCACTCAATTACAGTTATCTATTATTCAAATTTATTTTAAAATTAATATTTAGTTATACAAGATGACCCAAATGATCCTTTTTAAGTTTTGGACATAATCAGGGTTAAGAAAATAGAACAATTAATCATTATAGCATTGTCCGATTTGATTCCAATTTAATTTTTGAAGTTCATTTGATGTACTGTAAATTATTTTTAAAATTTTTCTTATGAATTGTTTCTTAAAAAAATAATTATATATCACTCTATTACTGTTATCTATTATTCGAATATGATTTAAACTTACTATTTCGCATATACAAGATAGCCAAATGATGTTTTTTGCGGTTTGAACACAACAAGAGTTAAGAAAATGTAGTTACTAATAGCGTTGGCGATTGTTCCTACCTAATTTTAATTCAATTTTTAGATATAATTTGATTAACCCTAAATGATTTTTAAAAATAGTTTTATGTATTATGTTTTAAAAAAATAGTCATATCTCACTCAATTACGGTTATCTATTATTCAAATATAATTTAAAATTATTATTTAGTTTATACAAGATGAGTCAAATGATCCTTTTTATGTTTTGGACATAACCAGGATAAAGAAAATCGATTATTATTACCTATAGCTATTGTTCCGATATGATTTCAATTTAATTTTTAGATATAATTTGTTTAACCCTAAGTAATTTTTTAAAATATTTTGATGTATTGTGTTTAAAAAAAAATAGTCATATCTCACTCAATTACAGTTATCTATTATTCAAATTTATTTTAAAATTAATATTTAGTTATACAAGATGACCCAAATGATCCTTTTTAAGTTTTGGACATAATCAGGGTTGAGAAAGTAGAACAATTAATCATTATAGCATTGTCCGATTTGATTCCAATTTAATCTTTAAAGTTCATTTGATGTACTGTAAATTATTTTTAAAATTCTTCTTATGAATTGGTTTTTAAAAAAAGAATTTTATCTCACTCTATTACTGATATCTATTATTCGAATATAATTTAAATTTACTATTTCGCATATACAAGATAGCCAAATGATGTCTTTGCGGTTTGAACACAACCAGAGTTAAGAAAATGTAGTTACTAATAGCGTTGGCGATTGTTCCTACTTAATTTTAATTCAATTTTTAGATATAATTTGATTAACCCTAAATGATTTTTAAAAATAGTTTTATGTATTATGTTTTAAAAAAATAGTCATATCTCACTCAATTACGGTTATCTATTATTCAAATTTAATTTAAAATTATTATTTAGTTATACAAGATGACCCAAATGATCCTTTTTAAGTTTTGGACAGAATTAGGGTTGAGAAAGTAGAACAATTAATCATTATAGCATTGTCCGATTTGATTCCAATTTAATTTTTGAAGTTCATTTGATGTACTGTAAATTATTTTTAAAATTTTTCTTATGAATTGTTTTTTAAAAAAATAATTATATCCCACTCTATTACGGTTATTTATTATTCGAATATAATTTACATTTGCTATTTCGCATATACAAGATAGCCAAATGATGTTTTTTACGGTTTGAACACAACCACAATTAAGAAAACATAATAACTAATAGCATTAACGATTGTTCCGATTTAATTTTTAGATATAATTTGATTAACCCTAAATGATTTTTAAAATTATTTTAATGTATTGTGTTTAAAAAAATAGTCATATCTCACTCAATTACGGTTATCTATTATTCAAATATAATTTTAAATTATTATTTAGTTTATACAAGATGACTCAAATGATCCTTTTTATGTTTTGGACATAACCAGGATAAAGAAAATCGATTACTATTACCTATAGCTATTGTTCCGATATGATTTCAATTTAATTTTTAGATATAATTTGTTTAACCCTAAGTAATTTTTTAAAATATTTTGATGTATTGTGTTAAAAAAAATAGTCATATCTCACTTAATTACGGTTATCTATTATTCAAATTTATTTTAAAATTAATATTTAGTTATAGAAGATGACCCAAATGATCCTGTTTAAGTTTTAGACATAATCAGGGTTAGGAAAATAGAACAATTAATCATTACAGCATTGTCCGATTTGAATCCAATTTAATTTTTGAAGTTCATTTGATGTACTGTAAATTATTTTTAAAATTTTTCCTATGAAATGTTTTTTTTAAAAATTATTATATCTCAGTCTATTACTGTTATCTATTATTCAAATATAATTTAAAATTATTATTTAGTTTATACAAGATGACTCAAATGATCCTTTTTATGTTTTGGACATAACCAGGATAAAGAAAATCAATTACTATTACCTATAGGTATTGTTCCGATATGATTTTAATTTAATTTTTAGATATAATTTGTTTAACCCTAAGTAATTTTTTAAAATATTTTGATGTATTGTGTTTAAAAAAAAATAGTCATATCTCACTCAATTACGGTTATCTATTATTCAAATTTATTTTAAAATTAATATTTAGTTATACAAGATGACCCAAATGATCCTTTTTAAGTTTTGGACATAATCAGGGTTAAGAAAGTAGAACAATTAATCATTATAGCATTGTCCGATTTGATTCCAATTTAATCTTTGGTGTTCATTTGATGTACTGTAAATTATTTTTAAAATTTTTCTTATGAATTGTTTTTAAAAAAAAATAATTATATATCACTCTATTACTGTTATCTATTATTCGAATATGATTTAAACTTACTATTTCGCATATACAAGATAGCCAAATGATGTTTTTTACGGTTTGAACACAACTACAATTAAGAAAACATAATAACTAATAGCATTAACGATTGTTCCGATTTAATTTTTAGATATAATTTGATTAACCCTAAATGATTTTTAAAAATATTTTGATGTATTATGTTTAGAGAAAATAATCATATCTCTGTCAATTACGGTTATCTATTATTCAAATATAATTTAAAATTAATATTTAGGTTATCAAGATGACTCAAATGATCCTTTTTAAGTTTTGGACATAACCAGGGTTAAGAAAACAGAACGATTAATCATTATAGCAATGTCCGATTTGATTCCAATTTAATTTTTGAAGTTCATTTGATTTACTGTAAATTATTCTTATAAATTCTTTAAAAAAAAAAAAATTATTATATTTCACTCTATTACTGTTATCTATTATTCGAATAAGATTTAAATTTACTATTTCGCATATACAAGATAGCCAAATGATGTTCTTTACGGTTTGAAGACCACCACAATTAAGAAAACATAATAACTAATAGCATTAACGATTGTTCCGATTTAATTTTTCGATATAATTTGATTAACCCTAAATGATTTTTAAAAATATTTTGATGTATTGTGTTTAAAAAAAATTATCATATCTCTCTCAATTACGTTTATCTATTATTCAAATTTATTTTAAAATTAATATTTATTTTATACAAGATGACTCAAATGATCCTTTTTAAGTTTTGTACATAACCAGGGTTAAGAAAATAGAACAATTAATCATTATAGCATTGTCCGATTTGATTCCCATTTAATTTTTGAAGTTCATTTAATTTACTGTAAATTATTTTTAAATTTTTCTTATAAATTGTTTTAAAAAAAATAATTATATCTCACTCTATTACTGTTATCTATTATTCAAATATAATTTAAAATTATTATTTAGTTTATACAAGATGACTCAAATGATCCTTTTTATGTTTTGGACATAACCAGGATAAAGAAAATCAATTACTATTACCTATAGGTATTGTTCCGATATGATTTTAATTTAATTTTTAGATATAATTTGTTTAACCCTAAGTAATTTTTTAAAATATTTTGATGTATTGTGTTTAAAAAAAATAGTCATATCTCACTCAATTACAGGGTTAAGAAAGTAGAACAATTAATCATTGTAGCATTGTCCGATTTGATTGATTCCAATTTAATCTTTGGTGTTCATTTGATGTACTGTAAATTATTTTTAAAATATTTATGTATTGTTTTTTAAAAAAATAATTATATTTCACTCTATTACTGTTATCTATTATTCGATTATAATTTAAATTTACTATTTCGCATATACAGGATAGCAAAATGATGTTTTTTTATGGTTTGAACACAACCGGAGTTAAGAAAATGTAATAACTAATAGCGTTGGCGATTGTTCCTATTTAATTTTAATTCAATTTTTAGATATAATTTGATTAACCCTAAATGATTTTTAAAAAAAATTTAATGTATTATGTTTAAAAAAATTGTCATATCTCACTCAATTACGGTTATCTATTATTCAAATTTATTTTAAAATTAATATTTAGGTTATACAAGATGACACAAATTATCCTTTTTAAGTTGTGGACATAATCAGGGTTAAGAAAGTAGAACAATTAATCATTATAGCATTGTCCAATTTGATTCCAATTTAATTTTTGAAGTTCATTTAATATACTGTAAATAATTTTTAAAATTTTTCTTATGAATTGTTTTTTAAAAAAATTATTATATCTCACTCCATTACTGTTATTTATTATTCGAATATAATTTACATTTACTATTTCGCATATACAAGATAGCCAAATGATGTTTTTTACGGTTTGAACACAACCACAATTAAGAAAACATAATAACTAATAGCGTTAACGATTGTTCGGATTTAAATCTAATTTAATTTTTAGATATAATTTGGATAACCCTAAATAATTTTTAAAAATATTTTGAAGTATTGTGTTTAAAAAAAATAGTCATATCTCACTCAATTACGGTTATCTATTATTCAAATATAATTTAAAATTAATATTTAGTTTATACAAGATGACTCAAATGATCCTTTTTAAGTTTTGGACATAACCAGGGTTAAGAAAATAGAACAATTAATCTTTATAGCATTGTCCGATTTGATTCCCATTTAATTTTTAAAGTTCATTTGATCTACTGTAAATTATTTTTAAAATTTTTCTTATAAATTGTTTTTTAAAAAAATAATTATATCTCTCTCTATTATTGTTATCTATTATTCGAATATGATTTAAAATTATTATTTAGGTTATACAAGATGACTCAAATGATCCTTTTTATGTTTTGGACATAACCAGGATAAAGAAAATCGATTACTATTACCTATAGCTATTGTTCCGATATGATTTTAATTTAATTTTTAGATATAATTTGTTTTACCCTAAATAATTATTTTAAATTTTTTAATGTATTGTGTTTTAAAAAAATAGTCATATCTCACTCAATTACGGTTATCTATTATTCAAATTTATTTTAAAATTAATATTTACTTATACAACTTATACAAGATGACCCAAATGATCCTTTTTAAGTTTTGGACATATTCAGGGTTAAGAAAGTAGAACAATTAATCATTATAGCATTGTCCGATTTGATTGATTCCAATTTAATCTTTGGTGTTCATTTGATGTACTGTAAAATATTTTTAAAATTTTTCTTATGAATTGTTTTAAAAAAAAATTATTATATCTCACTCTATTACTGTTATTTATTATTCGAGTAAACTTTACATTTACTATTTCGCATATACAAGATAGCCAAATGATATTTTTTACGGTTTGAACACAACCAGAATTAAGAAAATATAATAACTAATAGCGTTAACGATTGTTCCGATTTAAATCTAATTTAATTTTTAGATATAATTTGAATAACCCTAAATAATTTTAAAAAATATTTTGAAGTATTATGATTAAAAAAAATAGTCATATCTCACTCAATTACGGTTATCTATTATTCAAATTTATTTTAAAATTAATATTTACTTATACAAGATGACCCAAATGATCCTTTTTAAGTTTTGGACATAATCAGGGTTAAGAAAGTAGAACAATTAATCATTATAGCATTGTCCGATTTGATTGATTCCAATTTAATCTTTGGTGTTTATTTGATGTACTGTAAATTATTTTTAAAATTTTTCTTATGAATTGTTTTAAAAAAAAATTATTATATCTCACTCTATTACTGTTATTTATTATTCGAATATAATTTACATTTACTATTTCGCATATACAAGATAGCCAAATGATATTTTTTACGGTTTGAACACAACCAGAATTAAGAAAATATAATAACTAATAGCGTTAACGATTGTTCCGATTTAAATCTAATTTAATTTTTAGATATAATTTGATTAACCCTAAATAATTTTAAAAAATATTTTGAAGTATTATGTTTAAAAAAAATAGTCATATCTCACTCAATTACGGTTATCTATTATTTAAATTTATTTTAAAATTAATATTTATGTTATACTAGATGACACAAATTATCCTTTTTAAGTTGTGGACATAATCAAGGTTAAGAAAGTAGAACAATTAATCATTATAGCATTGTCCGATTTGATTCCAATTTAATTTTTGAAGTTCATTTGATGTACTGTAAATTATTTTTAAAATTTTTCTTATGAATTGTTTTTTTTTATAAAAATTATTATATCTCACTCTATTACTGATATCTATAATTCGAATTTAATTTAAATTTACTATTTTGCATATACAAGATAGCAAAATGATGTTTTTTACGGTTTGAACACAACCAGAGTTAAGAAAATGTAATAACTAAGAGCGTTGGCGATTGTTCCTATTTAATTTTAATTCAATTTTTAGATATAATTTGATTAACCCTAAATGATTTATAAAAATAGTTTTATGTATTATGTTTAAAAAAAATAGTCATATCTCACTCAATTACGGTTATCTATTATTTAAATTTATTTTAAAATTAATATTTATGTTATACTAGATGACACAAATTATCCTTTTTAAGTTTTGGACATAACCGGGTTAAGAAAATAGAACAATTAATCATTATAGCATTGTCCGATTTGGTTCCAATTTAATTTTTGAAGTTCATTTGATGTACTGTAAATTATTTTTAAAATTTTTCTTATGAATTGTTTTTTAAAAAAAATTATTATATCTCACTCTATTACTGTTATTTATTATTCGAATATAATTTACATTTACTATTCCGCATATACAAGATAGCCAAATGAAGTTTTTTACGGTTTGAACACAACCAGAATTAAGAAAATATAATAACTAATAGCGTTAACGATTGTTCGGATTTAAATCTAATTTAATTTTTAGATATAATTTGATTAACCCTAAATGATTTTTAAAAATATTTTGTTGTATTGTGTTTAAAAAAATAGTCATATCTCACTCAATTACGGTTATCTATTATTCAAATTTATTTTAAAATTAATATTTAGTTATACAAGATGACCCAAATGATCCTTTTTAAGTTTTGGATATAATCAGGGTTAAGAAAGTAGAACAATTAATCATTGTAGCATTGTCCGATTTGATTGATTCCAATTTAATCTTTGGTGTTCATTTGATGTACTGTAAATTATTTTTAAAATATTTATGTATTGTTTTTTAAAAAAATAATTATATTTCACTCTATTACTGTTATCTATTATTCGAATATAATTTAAATTTACTATTTCGCATATACAGGATAGCAAAATGATGTTTTTTATGGTTTGAACACAACCGGAGTTAAGAAAATGTAATAACTAATAGCGTTGGCGATTGTTCCTATTTAATTTTAATTCAATTTTTAGATATAATTTGATTAACCCTAAATGATTTTTAATAATATTTTAATGTATTGTGTTTAAAAAAATTGTCATATCTCACTCAATTACGGTTATCTATTATTCAAATTTATTTTAAAATTAATATTTAGGTTATACAAAATGACACAAATTATCCTTTTTAAGTTGTGGACATAATCAGGGTTAAGAAAGTAGAACAATTAATCATTATAGCATTGTCCGATTTTATTCCAATTTAATTTTTGAAGTTCATTTGATGTACTGTAAATAATTTTTAAAAATTTTTTTATGAATTGTTTTTTAAAAAAATTATTATATCTCACTCCATTACTGTTATTTATTATTCGAATATAATTTACATTTACTATTTCGCATATACAAGATAGCCAAATGATGTTTTTTACGGTTTGAACACAACCAGAATTAAAAAATCATAATAACTAATAGCGTTAACGATTGTTCGGATTTAAATCTAATTTAATTTTTAGATATAATTTGAATAACCCTAAATAATTTTTAAAAATATTTTGAAGTATTGTGTTTATAAAAAAATAGTCATATCTCACTCAATTACGGTTATCTATTATTCAAATATAATTTAAAATTAATATTTAGTTTATACAAGATGACTCAAATGATCCTTTTTAAGTTTTGGACATAACCAGGGTTAAGAAAATAGAACAATTAATCTTTATAGCATTGTCCGATTTGATTCCCATTTAATTTTTGAAGTTCATTTGATCTACTGTAAATTATTTTTAAAATTTTTCTTATAAATTGTTTTTTAAAAAAATAATTATATCTCTCTCTATTATTGTTATCTATTATTCGAATATGATTTAAAATTATTATTTAGGTTATACAAGATGACTCAAATGATCCTTTTTATGTTTTGGACATAACCAGGATAAAGAAAATCGATTACTATTACCTATAGCTATTGTTCCGATATGATTTTAATTTAATTTTTAGATATAATTTGTTTTACCCTAAATAATTATTTTAAATTTTTTAATGTATTGTGTTTTAAAAAAATAGTCATATCTCACTCAATTACGGTTATCTATTATTCAGATTTATTTTAAAATTAATATTTACTTATACAAGATGACCCAAATGATCCTTTTTAAGTTTTGGACATAATCAGCGTTAAGAAAGTAGAACAATTAATCATTATAGCATTGTCCGATTTGATTGATTCCAATTTAATCTTTGGTGTTCATTTGATGTACTGTAAATTATTTTTAAAATTTTTCTTATGAATTGTTTTAAAAAAAAATTATTATATCTCACTCTATTACTGTTATTTATTATTCAAATATAATTTACATTTACTATTTCGCATATACAAGATAGCCAAATGATATTTTTTACGGTTTGAACACAACCAGAATTAAGAAAATATAATAACTAATAGCGTTAACGATTGTTCCGATTTAAATCTAATTTAATTTTTAGATATAATTTGAATAACCCTAAATAATTTTAAAAAATATTTTGAAGTATTATGTTTTAAAAAAGTCATATCTCACTCAATTACGGTTATCTATTATTTAAATTTATTTTAAAATTAATATTTATGTTATACTAGATGACACAAATTATCCTTTTTAAGTTGTGGACATAATCAGGGTTAAGAAAGTAGAACAATTAATCATTATAGCATTGTCCGATTTGATTCCAATTTAATTTTTGAAGTTCATTTGATGTACTGTAAATTATTTTTAAAATTTTTCTTATGAATTGTTTTTTTTATAAAAATTATTATATATCACTCTATTACTGATATTTATAATTCGAATTTAATTTAAATTTACTATTTCGCATATACAAGATAGCAAAATGATGTTTTTTACGGTTTGAACACAACCAGAGTTAAGAAAATGTAATAACTAAGAGCGTTGGCGATTGTTCCTATTTAATTTTAATTCAATTTTTAGATATAATTTGATTAACCCTAAATGATTTATAAAAATAGTTTTATGTATTATGTTTTAAAAAAATAGTCATATCTCACTCAATTACGGTTATCTATTATTTAAATTTATTTTAAAATTAATATTTATGTTATACTAGATGACACAAATTATCCTTTTTAAGTTTTGGACATAACCGGGTTAAGAAAATAGAACAATTATTCATTATAGCATTGTCCGATTTGATTCCAATTTAATTTTTGAAGTTTATTTGATGTACTGTAAATAATTTTTAAAATTTTTCTTATGAATTGTTTTTTAAAAAAAATTATTATATCTCACTCTATTACTGTTATTTATTATTCGAATATAATTTACATTTACTATTCCGCATATACAAGATAGCCAAATGATGTTTTTTGCGGTTTGAACACAACCAGAGTTAAGAAAATGTAGTTACAAATAGCGTTGGCGATTGTTCCTATTTAATTTTAATTCAATTTTTAGATATAATTTGATTAACCCTAAATGATTTTTAAAAATAGTTTTATGTATTATGTTTTAAAAAAATAGTCATATCTCACTTAATTACGGTTATCTATTATTCAAATATAATTTAAAATTATTATTTAGTTTATACAAGATGAGTCAAATGATCCTTTTTATGTTTTGGACATAACCAGGATAAAGAAAATCGATTACTATTACCTATAGCTATTGTTCCGATATGATTTCAATTTAATTTTTAGATATAATTTGATTAACCCTAAATGATTTTTAAAAATATTTTGATGTATTGTATTTAAAAAAAAATAGTCATATCTTACTTACTTACGGTTATCTATTACTCAAATTTATTTTAAAATTAATATTTACTTATACAAGATGACCCAAATAATCCTGTTTAAGTTTTAGACATAATCAGGGTTAGGAAAATAGAACAATTAATCATTACAGCATTGTCCGATTTGAATCCAATTTAATTTTTGAAGTTCATTTGATGTACTGTAAATTATTTTTAAAATTTTTCCTATGAAATGTTTTTTTAAAAAATTATTATATCTCAGTCCATTACTGTTATTTATTATTCGAATATAATTTAAATTTTCCAATTTAATTTTAATTTAATTTTTAGATATAATTTGATTTTTAAATGATAAAATATAATGATTTTTAAAAATATTTTGATGTATTGTGATTAAAAAAAATAGTCATATCTCACTCAATTACGGTTATCTATTATTCAAATTTATTTTAAAATTAATATTTAGGTTATACAAGATGACTCAAATGATCCTTTTTAAGTTTTGGACATAACCAGGGCTAAGAAAATAGAACAATTAATCATTACAGCATTGTGCGATTTGATTCCAATTTAATCTTTGGTGTTCATTTGATGTACTGTAAATTATTTTTAAAATTTTTCTTATGAATTGTTTTTTAAAAAAATTATTATATCTCACTCTATTACTGTTATTTATTATTCGAATATAATTTACATTTGCTATTTCGCATATACAAGATAGCCAAATGATGTTTTTTACGGTTTGAACACAACCACAATTAAGAAAACATAATAACTAATAGCATTAACGATTGTTCCGATTTAATTTTTAGATATAATTTGATTAACCCTAAATGATTTTTAAAAATATTTTAATGTATTGTGTTTAAAAAAATAGTCATATCTCACTTAATTACGGTTATCTATTATTCAAATTTAATTTTAAATTATTATTTAGTTTATACAAGATGACTCAAATGATCCTTTTTATGTTTTGGACATAATCAGGATAAATAAAAAACGATTACTATTACCTATAGCTATTGTTCCGATATGATTTCAATTTAATTTTTAGATATAATTTGTTTAACCGTAAGTAATTTTTTAAAATATTTTGATGTATTGTGTTTAAAAAAAAATAGTCATATCTTACTTACTTACGGTTATCTATTACTCAAATTTATTTTAAAATTAATATTTAGTTATACAAGATGACCCAAATGATCCTTTTTAAGTTTTGGACATAATCAGGGTTAAGAAAGTAGAACAATTAATCATTATAGCATTGTGCGATTTGATTCCAATTTAATCTTTGGTGTTCATTTGATGTACTGTAAATTATTTTTAAAATTTTTCTTATGAATTGTTTTTTAAAAAAATTATTTTATCTCAGTCTATTACTGTTATTTATTATTCGAATATAATTTACATTTGCTATTTCGCATATACAAGATAGCCAAATGATGTTTTTTACGGTTTGAACACAACCACAATTAAGAAAACATAATAACTAATAGCATTAACGATTGTTCCGATTTAATTTTTAGATATAATTTGATTAATTCTAAATGATTTTTAAAAATATTTTAATGTATTGTGTTTAAAAAAATAGTCATATCTCACTCAATTACGGTTATCTATTATTCAAATTTTTTTTAAAATTAATATTTAGGTTATACAAGATGACCCAAATGATCCTTTTTAAGTTTTGGACATAACCAGGGTTAAGAAGATAGAACAATTCATCATTACAGCATTGTCCGATTTGAATCCAACTTAATTTTTGAAGTTCATTTGATGTACTGTAAATTATTTTAAAAATTTTTCTTAATAATTGTTTTTTTTTTTAAATTATTATACTCACTCTATTACTGTTATTTATTATTCGTATATTATTTACATTTACTATTTCGCATATACAAGATAGCTAAATGATGTTTTTTACGGTTTGAACACAACCAGAATTAAGAGAATATAATAATAGCGTTAAAGATTGTTCCGATTTAATTTTTAGATATAATTTGATTAACCCTAAATGATTTTTTAAAATATTTTGATGTATTGTGTTTAAAAAAAATAGTCATATCTCACTCAATTACGGTTAATTATTATTCGAATTTATTTTTAAATTCATATTTAGCTTATACAAGATGACACAAATGATCTTTTTTAAGTTTTGGACATAATCAGGGTTAAGAAAGTAGAACAATTAATCATTATATGTCCGATTTGATTCCAATTTAATTTTCGAAGTTCATTTGATGTACTGTAAATTATTTTTAAAATTTTTCTTATGAATTGTTTTTCAAAAAAATAATTTTATATCACTCTATTACCGTTATTTATTATTCGAATATAATTTTCATTTGCTATTTCGCATATACAAGATAGCCAAATGATGTTTTTTACGGTTTGAACACAATCAGAATTAAGAAAATATAATAAATAATAGCGTTAACGATTGCTCCGATTTAATTTTTAGATATGATTTGATTAACCTTAAATGATTTTTAAAAATATTTTGAAGTATTATGTTTTAAAAAAATAGTCATATCTCACTCAATTACGGTTATCTATTATTTAAATTTATTTTAAAATTAATATTTATGTTATACTAGATGACACAAATTATCCTTTTTAAGTTGTGGACATAATCAGGGTTAAGAAAGTAGAACAATTAATCATTATAGCATTGTCCGATTTGATTCCAATTTACTTTTTGAAGTTTATTTGATATACTGTAAATCATTTTTAAAATTTTTCTTATGAATTGTGTTTTAAAAAAATAATCATATCTCACTCTATTACTGTTTTCTATTATTCGAATATAATTTAAATTTACTATTTCGCATATACAAAATAGCCAAATGATGTTTTTTACGGTTTGAACACAACCAGAGTTAAGAAAATGTAATAACTAATAGCGTTAGCGATTGTTTCGATTTAATTTTAATTCAATTTTTAGATAAAATTTGAATAACCCTAAATAATGTTTTAAAGTATTCTGTTGTATTGTGTAAAAAAAAAATAGTCATATCTCACTCAATTACGGTTATCTATTATTCAAATTTATTTTAAAATTCATATTTGGGTTGTACAAGATGACACAAATGATCCTTTTTAAGTTTTAGACATAACCAGGGTTAAGATAATAGAACAATTAATCATTATAGCATTGTCCGATTTAATTCCAATTTACTTTTTGAAGTTTATTTGATGTACTGTAAATTATTTTTAAAATTTTGCTGATGTATTGTTTTTAAAAAAATTTATTATATTTACACTATTACTGTTATCGATTATTCGAATATAATTTAAATTTACTATTTCGCATATACAAGATAGCCAGATGATGTTTTTTACGGTTTGACCACAACCAGAGTTAAGAAAATGTAATAACTAATAGCGTTAGCGATTGTTCCGATTTAATTTTAATTCAATTTTTAGATAAAATTTGAAAAACCCTAAATAATGTTTTAAAGTATTCTGTTGTGTTGTGTTTAAAAAAAATAGTCATATCTCACTCAATTACGGTTATCTATTATTCAAGTTTATTTTAAAATTCATATTTGGGTTGTACAAGATGACACAAATGATCCTTTTTAAGTTTTAGACATAACCAGGGTTAAGAAAATAGAACAATTAATCATTATAGCATTGTCCGATTTGATTCCAATTTAATTTTTGAAGTTCATTTGATGTACTGTAAATAATTTTTAAAATTTTTCTTATAAATTGTTTTTTAAAAAAATAATTATATCTCACTCAATTACGGTTATCTATTATTCGAATATGATTTAAATTTACTATTTCGCATATACAAGATAGCCAAATGATGTTCTTTACGGTTTGAACACAACCAGAATTAAGAAAATATAATAACTAATAGCATTAACGATTGTTCCGATTTAATTTTAATTTAATTTTTAGATATAATTTGATTAACCCTAAATGATTTTTTAAAATATTTTGAGGTATTGTGTTTAAAAAAAATAATCATATCTCACTCAATTACGGTTATCTATTATTCAAATTTATTTTAAAATTCATATTTATGTCATACAAGACGACCCAAATGATCCTTTTTAAGTTTTGGATATAACCAGGGTTAAGAAAATAATACAATTAATCATTATAGCATTGTCCGATTTGATTCCAATTTAATTTTTGAAGTTCATTTGATGTACTGTAAATTATTTTTAAAATATTTCTTATGAATTCTTTTTTAAAAAAATAATCATATCTCTCTCTATTACTGTTATCTATTATTCGAATATAATTTAAATTTACTATTTCGCATATACAAGATAGCCAAATGATGTTTTTTACGGTTTGAACACAACCAGAGTTAAGAAAATATAATAAATAATAGCGTTAATGATTGTTCCGATTTAATTTTTAGATATAATTTGATTAACCCTAAATGATTTTTAAAAATAGTTTTATGTATTGTGTTTAAAAAAAATAGTCATATCTCACTTAATTACGGATATCTATTATTCAAATTTATTTTAAAATTAATATTTAGGTTATACAAGATGACCCAAATGATCCTTTTTAAGTTTTGGACATAACCAGGGTTAAGAAAGTAGAACAGTTAATCATTATAGCATTGCCCGATTTGATTCCAATTTAATTTTTGAAGTTCATTTGATGTACTGTAAATTATTTTTAAAATTTTTCTTATGAATTGTTTTTTAAAAAAATAATAATATCTATCTCTATTACTGTTATCTATTATTCGAATATAATTTAAATTTACTATTTCGCATATACAAGATAGCCAAATGATGTTTTTTACGGTTTGAACACAACCAGAGTTATAAAAATATAAAAACTAATAGCGTTAGCGATTGTTCCGATTTAATTTTAATTCAATTTTTAGATAAAATTTGAATAACCCTAAATAATTTTTTTTTAATATTTTGATGTATTGTGTTTCAAAAAAATAGTCATGTCTCACTCAACTACGGGTATCTATTATTCAAATTTATTTTAAAATTAATAATTAGGTTATACAAGATGACCCAAATGATCCTTTTTAAGTTTTGGACATAACCAGAGTTAAGAAAGTAAAACAGTTAATCATTATAGCATTGTCCGATTTGATTCCAATTTAAATTTTGAAGTTCATTTGATTTACTGTAAATTATTTTTAAAATTTTTCTTATGAATTGTTTCTTAAAAAAATAATTATATCTCACTCTATTACTGTTATCTATTATTCGAATATAATTTAAATTTACTATTTCGCATATACAAGATAGCCAGATGAGGTTTTTTACGGTTTGACCACAACCAGAGTTAAGAAAATGTAATAACTAACAGCGTTGGCGTTTGTTCCGATTTAATTTTAAGATATAATTTGATTCACCCTAAATGATTTTTAAAAATATTTTAATGTATTGTGTTTAAAAAAATTGTCATATCTCACTCAATTGCGGTTATCTATTATTCATATTTATTTTAAAATTAATATTTAGGTTATACAAGGTGACCCAAATGATCCTTTTTAAGTTTTGGACATAACCCGGGTTAAGGAAATAGAACAATTAATCATTATAGCATTGTCCGATTTGATTCCAATGTAATTTTTGAAGTTCATTTGATGTACTGTAAATAATTTTTAAAATTTTTCTTATAAATTGATTTAAAAAAAAATAATTATATCTCACTCAATTACGGTTATCTATTACTCAAATTTACTTTAAAATTAATATTTAGGTTATACAAGGTGACCCAATTGATCCTTTTTAAGTTTTGGACATAACCTGGGTTAAGAAAATAGAACAATTAATCATTATAGCATTGTCCGATTTGATTCCAATTTAATTTTTGAATTTCATTTGATATACTGTAAATTATTTTTAAAATTTTTCTTATGAATTGCTTTTTAAAAAAATAATTATATTTCACTCTATTCGAATATAATTTAAATTTACTATTTCGCATATACAAGATAGCCAAATGATGTTTTTTACGGTTTGAACACAACCAGAATTAAGAAAATATAATAAATAATAGCGTTAACGATTGTTCCGATTTAATTTTTAGATATAATTTGATTAACCCTAAATGATTTTTAAAAATAATTTTATGTATTGTGTTTAAAAAAAAATAGTCATATCTCACTCAATTACGGTTATGTAGTATTCGAATTTATTTTAAAATTCATATTTGGGTTGTACAAGATGACACAAATGATCCTTTTTAAGTTTTAGACATAACCAGGGTTAAGAAAATAGAACAATTAATCATTATAGCATTGTCCGATTTGATTCCAATTTACTTTTTGGAGTTTATTTGATGTACTGTAAATTATTTTTAAAATTTTGCTGATGTATTGTTTTTAAAAAAAATTATCATATTTTACACTATTACTGTTATCTATTATTCGAATATAATTTAAATTTACTATTTCGCATATACAAGATAGCCAGATGATGTTTTTTACGGTTTGACCACAACCAGAGTTAAGAAAATGTAATAACTAATAGCGATGGCGATTGTTCCGATGTAATTTTTAGATATAATTTGATTAACCCTAAATCATTTAAATAAATAGTTTTATGTATTGTGTTTTAAAAAAATAGTCATATCACACTCAATTACGGTTATCTATTATTCAAATTTATTTTAAAATTAATATTTAGGTTATACGAGATGACTCAAATGATCCTTTTTAAGTTTTGGACATAACCAGGGTTAAGAAAATAGAACAATTAATTATTATAGCATTGTCCAATTTGAATCCAATTTAATTTTTGAAGTTTTGATGTACTGTAAATTATTTTTAAAATTTTTCTTATGAATTGTTTTTTAAAAAAATAATCATATCTCACTCTATTACTGTTTTCTATTATTCGAATATAATTTAAATTTACTATTTGGCATATACAAGATAGCCAAATGATGTTTTTTACGGTTTGAACACAACCAGAATTAAGAAAATATAATAAATAATAGCGTTAACGATTGCTCCGATTTAATTTTTAGATATGATTTGATTAACCCTAAATGATTTTAAAAAATAATTTTATGTATTGTGTTTAAAAAAATAGTCATATCTCACTCAATTACGGTTATCTATTATTCAAATTTATTTTAAAATTCATATTTAGATTATACAAGATGACACAAATGATCCTTATTAAGTTTTAGACATAACCAGGGTTAAGAAAATAGAACAATTAATCATTATAGCACTGTCCGATTTGATTCCAATTTAATTTTTGAAGTTCATTTGATGTAGTGTAAATAATTTTTAAAATTTTTCTTATAAATTGTTTTTTAAAAAAATAATTATATCTCACTCAATTATGGTTATCTATTATTCGAATTTATTTTAAAATTCATATTTAGGTTATACAAGACGACCCAAATGATCATTTTTAAGTTTTGGACATAACCAGGGTTAAGAAAATAGAACAATTAATTATTATAGCATTGTCCAATTTGAGTCCAATTTAATTTTTGAAGTTTTGATGTACTGTAAATTATTTTTTAAATTTTTTTTATAAATTGTTTCTTAAAAAAATAATTATATCTCTCTCTATTACTGTTATCTATTATTCGAATATGATTTAAATTTACTATTTCGCATATACAAGATAGCCAAATGATGTACTTTACGGTTTGAACACAACCAGAATTAAGAAAATATAATAACTAATAGCATTAACGATTGTTCCAATTTAATTTTAATTTAATTTTTAGATATAATTTGATTAACCCTAAATGATTTTTTAAAATATTTTGAGGTATTGTGTTTAAAAAAAATAATCATATCTCACTCAATTACGGTTATCTGTTATTCAAATTTATTTTAAAATTCATATTTATGTTATACAAGACGACCCAAATGATCCTTTTTAAGTTTTGGATATAACCAGGGTTAAGAAAATAATACAATTAATCATTATAGCATTGTCCGATTTGATTCCAATTTAATTTTTGAAGTTCATTTGATGTACTGTAAATTATTTTTAAAATATTTCTTATGAATTCTTTTTTAAAAAAATAATCATATCTCTCTCTATTACTGTTATCTATTATTCGAATATAATTTAAATTTACTATTTCGCATATACAAGATAGCCAAATGATGTTTTTTACGGTTTGAACACAACCAGAGTTAAGAAAATATAATAAAATATTAGCGTTAATGATTGTTCCGATTTAATTTTTAGATATAATTTGATTAACCCTAAATGATTTTTAAAAATAGTTTTATGTATTGTGTTTAAAAAAAATAGTCATATCTCACTTAATTACGGATATCTATTATTCAAATTTATTTTAAAATTAATATTTAGGTTATACAAGATGACCCAAATGATCCTTTTTAAGTTTTGGACATAACCAGGGTTAAGAAAGTAGAACAGTTAATCATTATAGCATTGCCCGATTTGATTCCAATTTAGTTTTTAAAGTTCATTTGATGTACTGTAAATTATTTTTAAAATTTTTCTTATGAATTGTTTTTTAAAAAAATAATAATATCTATCTCTATTACTGTTATCTATTATTCGAATATAATTTAAATTTACTATTTCGCATATACAAGATAGCCAAATGATGTTTTTTACGGTTTGAACACAACCAGAGTTATAAAAATATAAAAACTAATAGCGTTAGCGATTGTTCCGATTTAATTTTAATTCAATTTTTAGATAAAATTTGAATAACCCTAAATAATTTTTTTTTTAATATTTTGATGTATTGTGTTTCAAAAAAATAGTCATGTCTCACTCAACTACGGGTATCTATTATTCAAATTTATTTTAAAATTAATAATTAGGTTATACAAGATGACCCAAATGATCCTTTTTAAGTTTTGGACATAACCAGAGTTAAGAAAGTAAAACAGTTAATCATTATAGCATTGTCCGATTTGATTCCAATTTAATTTTTGAAGTTCATTTGATTTACTGTAAATTATTTTTAAAATTTTTCTTATGAATTGTGTTTTAAAAAAATAATCATATCTCACTCTATTACTGATATCTATTATACGAATATAATTTAAATTTACTATTTCGCATATACAAGATAGCCAGATGAGGTTTTTTACGGTTTGACCACAACCAGAGTTAAGAAAATGTAATAACTAACAGCGTTGGCGTTTGTTCCGATTTAATTTTTAGATATAATTTGATTAACCCTAAATGATTTTTAAAAATATTTTAATGTATTGTGTTTAAAAAAATTGTCATATCTCACTCAATTACGGTTATCTATTATTCATATTTATTTTAAAATTAATATTTAGGTTATACAAGGTGACCCAAATGATCCTTTTTAAGTTTTGAACATAACCTGGGTTAAGAAAATAGAACAATTAATCATTATAGCATTGTCCGATTTGATTCCAATGTAATTTTTGAAGTTCATTTGATGTACTGTAAATAATTTTTAAAATTTTTCTTATAAATTGTTTTTAAAAAAATAATTATATCTCACTCAATTACGGTTATCTATTACTCAAATTTATTTTAAAATTAATATTTAGGTTATACAAGGTGACCCAAATGATCCTTTTCAACTTTTGGACATAACCTGGGTTAAAAAAATAGAACAATTAATCATTATAACATTGTCCGATTTGATTCCAATTTAATTTTTAAATTTCATTTGATATACTGTAAATTATTTTTAAAATTTTTCTTATGAATTGCTTTTTAAAAAAATAATTATATTTCACTCTATTCGAATATAATTTAAATTTACTATTTCGCATATACAAGATAGTCAAATGATGTTTTTTACGGTTTGAACACAACCAGAATTAAGAAAATATAATAAATAATAGCGTTAACGATTGTTCCGATTTAATTTTTAGATATATCTTGATTAACAATAAATGATTTTTAGAAATAATTTTATGTATTGTGTTTAAAAAAAAATAGTCATATCTCACTCAATTACGGTTATGTAGTATTCAAATTTATTTTAAAATTAATATTTAGGTTATACAAGATGACACAAATGATCCTTTTTAAGTTTTGGACTTAACCAGGGTTAAGAAAATAGAACAATTAATTATTATAGCATTGTCCGATTTGAATCCAATTTAATTTTTGAATTTCATTTGATATACTATAAATTATTTTTAAAATTTTTCTTATGAATTGTGTTTTAAAAAAATAATCATATCTCACTCTATTACTGTTTTCTATTATTCGAATATAATTTAAATTTACTATTTCGCATATACAAGATAGCCAAATGATGTTTTTTACGGTTTGAACACAACCAGAGTTAAGAAAATATAATAAATAATAGCGTTAATGATTGTTCCGATTTAATTTTTAGATATAATTTGATTAACCCTAAATGATTTTTAAAAATAGTTTTATGTATTGTGTTTAAAAAAAATAGTCATATCTCACTTAATTACGGATATCTATTATTCAAATTTATTTTAAAATTAATATTTAGGTTATACAAGATGACCCAAATGATCCTTTTTAAGTTTTGGACATAACCAGGGTTAAGAAAGTAGAACAGTTAATCATTATAGCATTGCCCGATTTGATTCCAATTTAATTTTTGAAGTTCATTTGATGTACTGTAAATTATTTTTAAAATTTTTCTTATGAATTGTTTTTTAAAAAAATAATAATATCTATCTCTATTACTGTTATCTATTATTCGAATATAATTTAAATTTACTATTTCGCATATACAAGATAGCCAAATGATGTTTTTTACGGTTTGAACACAACCAGAGTTATAAAAATATAAAAACTAATAGCGTTAGCGATTGTTCCGATTTAATTTTAATTCAATTTTTAGATAAAATTTGAATAACCCTAAATAATTTTTTTTTAATATTTTGATGTATTGTGTTTCAAAAAAATAGTCATGTCTCACTCAACTACGGGTATCTATTATTCAAATTTATTTTAAAATTAATAATTAGGTTATACAAGATGACCCAAATGATCCTTTTTAAGTTTTGGACATAACCAGAGTTAAGAAAGTAAAACAGTTAATCATTATAGCATTGTCCGATTTGATTCCAATTTAAATTTTGAAGTTCATTTGATTTACTGTAAATTATTTTTAAAATTTTTCTTATGAATTGTTTCTTAAAAAAATAATTATATCTCACTCTATTACTGTTATCTATTATTCGAATATAATTTAAATTTACTATTTCGCATATACAAGATAGCCAGATGAGGTTTTTTACGGTTTGACCACAACCAGAGTTAAGAAAATGTAATAACTAACAGCGTTGGCGTTTGTTCCGATTTAATTTTAAGATATAATTTGATTCACCCTAAATGATTTTTAAAAATATTTTAATGTATTGTGTTTAAAAAAATTGTCATATCTCACTCAATTGCGGTTATCTATTATTCATATTTATTTTAAAATTAATATTTAGGTTATACAAGGTGACCCAAATGATCCTTTTTAAGTTTTGGACATAACCCGGGTTAAGGAAATAGAACAATTAATCATTATAGCATTGTCCGATTTGATTCCAATGTAATTTTTGAAGTTCATTTGATGTACTGTAAATAATTTTTAAAATTTTTCTTATAAATTGATTTAAAAAAAAATAATTATATCTCACTCAATTACGGTTATCTATTACTCAAATTTACTTTAAAATTAATATTTAGGTTATACAAGGTGACCCAATTGATCCTTTTTAAGTTTTGGACATAACCTGGGTTAAGAAAATAGAACAATTAATCATTATAGCATTGTCCGATTTGATTCCAATTTAATTTTTGAATTTCATTTGATATACTGTAAATTATTTTTAAAATTTTTCTTATGAATTGCTTTTTAAAAAAATAATTATATTTCACTCTATTCGAATATAATTTAAATTTACTATTTCGCATATACAAGATAGCCAAATGATGTTTTTTACGGTTTGAACACAACCAGAATTAAGAAAATATAATAAATAATAGCGTTAACGATTGTTCCGATTTAATTTTTAGATATAATTTGATTAACCCTAAATGATTTTTAAAAATAATTTTATGTATTGTGTTTAAAAAAAAATAGTCATATCTCACTCAATTACGGTTATGTAGTATTCGAATTTATTTTAAAATTCATATTTGGGTTGTACAAGATGACACAAATGATCCTTTTTAAGTTTTAGACATAACCAGGGTTAAGAAAATAGAACAATTAATCATTATAGCATTGTCCGATTTGATTCCAATTTACTTTTTGGAGTTTATTTGATGTACTGTAAATTATTTTTAAAATTTTGCTGATGTATTGTTTTTAAAAAAAATTATCATATTTTACACTATTACTGTTATCTATTATTCGAATATAATTTAAATTTACTATTTCGCATATACAAGATAGCCAGATGATGTTTTTTACGGTTTGACCACAACCAGAGTTAAGAAAATGTAATAACTAATAGCGATGGCGATTGTTCCGATGTAATTTTTAGATATAATTTGATTAACCCTAAATCATTTAAATAAATAGTTTTATGTATTGTGTTTTAAAAAAATAGTCATATCACACTCAATTACGGTTATCTATTATTCAAATTTATTTTAAAATTAATATTTAGGTTATACGAGATGACTCAAATGATCCTTTTTAAGTTTTGGACATAACCAGGGTTAAGAAAATAGAACAATTAATTATTATAGCATTGTCCAATTTGAATCCAATTTAATTTTTGAAGTTTTGATGTACTGTAAATTATTTTTAAAATTTTTCTTATGAATTGTTTTTTAAAAAAATAATCATATCTCACTCTATTACTGTTTTCTATTATTCGAATATAATTTAAATTTACTATTTGGCATATACAAGATAGCCAAATGATGTTTTTTACGGTTTGAACACAACCAGAATTAAGAAAATATAATAAATAATAGCGTTAACGATTGCTCCGATTTAATTTTTAGATATGATTTGATTAACCCTAAATGATTTTAAAAAATAATTTTATGTATTGTGTTTAAAAAAATAGTCATATCTCACTCAATTACGGTTATCTATTATTCAAATTTATTTTAAAATTCATATTTAGATTATACAAGATGACACAAATGATCCTTATTAAGTTTTAGACATAACCAGGGTTAAGAAAATAGAACAATTAATCATTATAGCACTGTCCGATTTGATTCCAATTTAATTTTTGAAGTTCATTTGATGTAGTGTAAATAATTTTTAAAATTTTTCTTATAAATTGTTTTTTAAAAAAATAATTATATCTCACTCAATTATGGTTATCTATTATTCGAATTTATTTTAAAATTCATATTTAGGTTATACAAGACGACCCAAATGATCATTTTTAAGTTTTGGACATAACCAGGGTTAAGAAAATAGAACAATTAATTATTATAGCATTGTCCAATTTGAGTCCAATTTAATTTTTGAAGTTTTGATGTACTGTAAATTATTTTTTAAATTTTTTTTATAAATTGTTTCTTAAAAAAATAATTATATCTCTCTCTATTACTGTTATCTATTATTCGAATATGATTTAAATTTACTATTTCGCATATACAAGATAGCCAAATGATGTACTTTACGGTTTGAACACAACCAGAATTAAGAAAATATAATAACTAATAGCATTAACGATTGTTCCAATTTAATTTTAATTTAATTTTTAGATATAATTTGATTAACCCTAAATGATTTTTTAAAATATTTTGAGGTATTGTGTTTAAAAAAAATAATCATATCTCACTCAATTACGGTTATCTGTTATTCAAATTTATTTTAAAATTCATATTTATGTTATACAAGACGACCCAAATGATCCTTTTTAAGTTTTGGATATAACCAGGGTTAAGAAAATAATACAATTAATCATTATAGCATTGTCCGATTTGATTCCAATTTAATTTTTGAAGTTCATTTGATGTACTGTAAATTATTTTTAAAATATTTCTTATGAATTCTTTTTTAAAAAAATAATCATATCTCTCTCTATTACTGTTATCTATTATTCGAATATAATTTAAATTTACTATTTCGCATATACAAGATAGCCAAATGATGTTTTTTACGGTTTGAACACAACCAGAGTTAAGAAAATATAATAAAATATTAGCGTTAATGATTGTTCCGATTTAATTTTTAGATATAATTTGATTAACCCTAAATGATTTTTAAAAATAGTTTTATGTATTGTGTTTAAAAAAAATAGTCATATCTCACTTAATTACGGATATCTATTATTCAAATTTATTTTAAAATTAATATTTAGGTTATACAAGATGACCCAAATGATCCTTTTTAAGTTTTGGACATAACCAGGGTTAAGAAAGTAGAACAGTTAATCATTATAGCATTGCCCGATTTGATTCCAATTTAGTTTTTAAAGTTCATTTGATGTACTGTAAATTATTTTTAAAATTTTTCTTATGAATTGTTTTTTAAAAAAATAATAATATCTATCTCTATTACTGTTATCTATTATTCGAATATAATTTAAATTTACTATTTCGCATATACAAGATAGCCAAATGATGTTTTTTACGGTTTGAACACAACCAGAGTTATAAAAATATAAAAACTAATAGCGTTAGCGATTGTTCCGATTTAATTTTAATTCAATTTTTAGATAAAATTTGAATAACCCTAAATAATTTTTTTTTTAATATTTTGATGTATTGTGTTTCAAAAAAATAGTCATGTCTCACTCAACTACGGGTATCTATTATTCAAATTTATTTTAAAATTAATAATTAGGTTATACAAGATGACCCAAATGATCCTTTTTAAGTTTTGGACATAACCAGAGTTAAGAAAGTAAAACAGTTAATCATTATAGCATTGTCCGATTTGATTCCAATTTAATTTTTGAAGTTCATTTGATTTACTGTAAATTATTTTTAAAATTTTTCTTATGAATTGTGTTTTAAAAAAATAATCATATCTCACTCTATTACTGATATCTATTATACGAATATAATTTAAATTTACTATTTCGCATATACAAGATAGCCAGATGAGGTTTTTTACGGTTTGACCACAACCAGAGTTAAGAAAATGTAATAACTAACAGCGTTGGCGTTTGTTCCGATTTAATTTTTAGATATAATTTGATTAACCCTAAATGATTTTTAAAAATATTTTAATGTATTGTGTTTAAAAAAATTGTCATATCTCACTCAATTACGGTTATCTATTATTCATATTTATTTTAAAATTAATATTTAGGTTATACAAGGTGACCCAAATGATCCTTTTTAAGTTTTGAACATAACCTGGGTTAAGAAAATAGAACAATTAATCATTATAGCATTGTCCGATTTGATTCCAATGTAATTTTTGAAGTTCATTTGATGTACTGTAAATAATTTTTAAAATTTTTCTTATAAATTGTTTTTAAAAAAATAATTATATCTCACTCAATTACGGTTATCTATTACTCAAATTTATTTTAAAATTAATATTTAGGTTATACAAGGTGACCCAAATGATCCTTTTCAACTTTTGGACATAACCTGGGTTAAAAAAATAGAACAATTAATCATTATAACATTGTCCGATTTGATTCCAATTTAATTTTTAAATTTCATTTGATATACTGTAAATTATTTTTAAAATTTTTCTTATGAATTGCTTTTTAAAAAAATAATTATATTTCACTCTATTCGAATATAATTTAAATTTACTATTTCGCATATACAAGATAGTCAAATGATGTTTTTTACGGTTTGAACACAACCAGAATTAAGAAAATATAATAAATAATAGCGTTAACGATTGTTCCGATTTAATTTTTAGATATATCTTGATTAACAATAAATGATTTTTAGAAATAATTTTATGTATTGTGTTTAAAAAAAAATAGTCATATCTCACTCAATTACGGTTATGTAGTATTCGAATTTATTTTAAAATTCATATTTAGGTTATACAAGATGACACAAATGATCCTTTTTAAGTTTTGGACTTAACCAGGGTTAAGAAAATAGAACAATTAATTATTATAGCATTGTCCGATTTGAATCCAATTTAATTTTTGAATTTCATTTGATATACTATAAATTATTTTTAAAATTTTTCTTATGAATTGTGTTTTAAAAAAATAATCATATCTCACTCTATTACTGTTTTCTATTATTCGAATATAATTTAAATTTACTATTTGGCATATACCACATAGCCAAATGATGTTTTTTACGGTTTGACCACAACCAGAGTTAAGAAAATGTAATAACTAATAGCGTTGGCGATTGTTCCGATTTAATTTTTAGATATAATTTGATTAAACCTAAATCATTTAAAAAAATAGTTTTATGTATTGTGTTTTAAAAAAATAGTCAAATCACACTCAATTACGGTTATCTATTATTCAAATTTATTTTAAAATTAATATTTAGGTTATACAAGATGACTCAAATGATCCTTTTTAAGTTTTGGACACAACCAGGGTTAAGAAAATAGAAGGATTAATCATTATAGCATTGTCCGATTTGATTCCAATTTAATTTTTGATGTTCATTTGATGTACTATAAATTATTTTTAAAATTTTTCTTATGTATCGTTTTTTAAAAAAATAAATATATCTCACTCTATTACTGTTATCTATTATTCGAATATAATTTAAATTTACTATTTCGCATATACAAGATAGCCAAATGATGTTCTTTACGATTTGAAAACAACCAGAATTAAGAAAATATAATAACTAATAGCGTTAACGATTGTTCCGATTTAATTTTAATTTAGTTTTTAGATATATTTTGATTAACCCTATATGGATATAACCAGGGTTAAGAAAATAGAACGATTAATCATTGTCCGATTTGATTCCAATTTAATTTTTGAAGGTCATTTGATTTACTGTAAATTATTTTTAAAATTTTTCTTATGAGTTGTTTTTTAAAAAAATAAATATATCTCACTCTATTACTGTTATCTATTATTCGAATATGATTTAAATTTACTATTTCGCATATACAAGATAGCCAAATGATGTTTTTTACGGTTTGACCACAACCAGAGTTAAGAAAATGTAATAACTAATAGCGATGGCGATTGTTTCGATGTAATTTTTAGATATAATTTGATTAACCCTAAATCATTTAAATAAATAGTTTTATGTATTGTGTTTTAAAAAAATAGTCATATCACACTCAATTACGGTTATCTATTATTCAAATTTATTTTAAAATTAATATTTAGGTTATACAAGATGACTCAAATGATCCTTTTTAAGTTTTGGACATAACCAGGGTTAAGAAAATAGAACAATTAATTATTATAGCATTGTCCAATTTGAGTCCAATTTAATTTTTGAAGTTTTGATGTACTGTAAATTATTTTTAAAATTTTTCTTATGAATTGTTTTTTAAAAAAATAATCATATCTCACTCTATTACTGTTTTCTATTATTCGAATATAATTTAAATTTACTATTTGGCATATACAAGATAGCCAAATGATGTTTTTTACGGTTTGAACACAACCAGAATTAAGAAAATATAATAAATAATAGCGTTAACGATTGCTCCGATTTAATTTTTAGATATGATTTGATTAACCCTAAATGATTTTTAAAAATAATTTTATGTATTGTGTTTAAAAAAATAGTCATATCTCACTCAATTACGGTTATCTATTATTCAAATTTATTTTAAAATTCATATTTAGATTATACAAGATGACACAAATGATCCTTATTAAGTTTTAGACATAACCAGGGTTAAGAAAATAGAACAATTAATCATTATAGCACTGTCCGATTTGATTCCAATTTAATTTTTGAAGTTCATTTGATGTACTGTAAATAATTTTTAAAATATTTCTTATGAATTCTTTTTTAAAAAAATAATCATATCTCTCTCTATTACTGTTATCTATTATTCGAATATGATTTAAATTTACTATTTCGCATATACAAGATAGCCAAATGATGTTTTTTACGGTTTGAACACAACCAGAGTTAAGAAAATATAATAAATAATAGCGTTAATGATTGTTCCGATTTAATTTTTAGATATAATTTGATTAACCCTAAATGATTTTTAAAAATAGTTTTATGTATTGTGTTTAAAAAAAATAGTCATATCTCACTTAATTACGGATATCTATTATTCAAATTTATTTTAAAATTAATATTTAGGTTATACAAGATGACCCAAATGATCCTTTTTAAGTTTTGGACATAACCAGGGTTAAGAAAGTAGAACAGTTAATCATTATAGCATTGCCCGATTTGATTCCAATTTAGTTTTTAAAGTTCATTTGATGTACTGTAAATTATTTTTAAAATTTTTCTTATGAATTGTTTTTTAAAAAAATAATAATATCTATCTCTATTACTGTTATCTATTATTCGAATATAATTTAAATTTACTATTTCGCATATACAAGATAGCCAAATGATGTTTTTTACGGTTTGAACACAACCAGAGTTATAAAAATATAAAAACTAATAGCGTTAGCGATTGTTCCGATTTAATTTTAATTCAATTTTTAGATAATATTTGAATAACCCTAAATAATTTTTTTTTAAATATTTTGATGTATTGTGTTTCAAAAAAATAGTCATGTCTCACTCAACTACGGGTATCTATTATTCAAATTTATTTTAAAATTAATAATTAGGTTATACAAGATGACCCAAATGATCCTTTTTAAGTTTTGGACATAACCAGAGTTAAGAAAGTAAAACAGTTAATCATTATAGCATTGTCCGATTTGATTCCAATTTAATTTTTGAAGTTCATTTGATTTACTGTAAATTATTTTTAAAATTTTTCTTATGAATTGTGTTTTAAAAAAATAATCATATCTCACTCTATTACTGATATCTATTATACGAATATAATTTAAATTTACTATTTCGCATATACAAGATAGCCAAATGATGTTTTTTACGGTTTGACCACAACCAGAGTTAAGAAAATGTAATAACTAACAGCGTTGGCGTTTGTTCCGATTTAATTTTTAGATATAATTTGATTAACCCTAAATGATTTTTAAAAATATTTTAATGTATTGTGTTTAAAAAAATTGTCATATCTCACTCAATTACGGTTATCTATTATTCATATTTATTTTAAAATTAATATTTAGGTTATACAAGGTGACCCAAATGATCCTTTTTAAGTTTTGAACATAACCTGGGTTAAGAAAATAGAACAATTAATCATTATAGCATTGTCCGATTTGATTCCAATGTAATTTTTGAAGTTCATTTGATGTACTGTAAATAATTTTTAAAATTTTTCTTATAAATTGTTTTTAAAAAAATAATTATATCTCACTCAATTACGGTTATCTATTACTCAAATTTATTTTAAAATTATTATTTAGGTTATACAAGGTGACCCAAATGATCCTTTTCAACTTTTGGACATAACCTGGGTTAAGAAAATAGAACAATTAATCATTATAACATTGTCCGATTTGATTCCAATTTAATTTTTAAATTTCATTTGATATAGTGTAAATTATTTTTAAAATTTTTCTTATGAATTGCTTTTTAAAAAAATAATTATATTTCACTCTATTCGAATATAATTTAAATTTACTATTTCGCATATACAAGATAGCCAAATGATGTTTTTTACGGTTTGAACACAACCAGAATTAAGAAAATATAATAAATAATAGCGTTAACGATTGTTCCGATTTAATTTTTAGATATATCTTGATTAACAATAAATGATTTTTAGAAATAATTTTATGTATTGTGTTTAAAAAAAAATAGTCATATCTCACTCAATTACGGTTATCTATTATTTAAATTTATTTTAAAATTAATATTTATGTTATACTAGATGACACAAATTATCCTTTTTAAGTTTTGGACATAACCGGGTTAAGAAAATAGAACAATTATTCATTATAGCATTGTCCGATTTGATTCCAATTTAATTTTTGAAGTTTATTTGATGTACTGTAAATAATTTTTAAAATTTTTCTTATGAATTGTTTTTTAAAAAAAATTATTATATCTCACTCTATTACTGTTATTTATTATTCGAATATAATTTACATTTACTATTCCGCATATACAAGATAGCCAAATGATGTTCTTTACGGTTTGAAGACAACCACAATTAAGAAAACATAATAACTAATAGCATTAACGATTGTTCCGATTTAATTTTTAGATATAATTTGAATAACCCTAAATGATTTTTAAAAATAGTTTTATGTAATATGTTTTAAAAAAATAGTCATATCTCACTCAATTACGGTTATCTATTATTCAAATATAATTTAAAATTCATATTTAGGTTATCAAGATGACTCAAATGATCCTTTTTAAGTTTTGGACATAACCAGAATAAAGAAAATCGATTACTATTACCTACAGCTATTGTTCCGATATGATTTCAATTTAATTTTTAGATATAATTTGTTTAACCTTAAGTAATTTTTTAAATGATGTTTTTTGCGGTTTGAACACAACCAGAGTTAAGAAAATGGAATAACTAATAGCGTTGGCGATTGTTCCTATTTAATTTTAATTCAATTTTTAGATATAATTTGATTAACCCTAAATGATTTTTAAAAATAGTTTTATGTATTATGTTTTAAAAAAATAGTCATATCTCACTCAATTACGGTTATCTATTATTCAAATATAATTTAAAATTAATATTTAGGTTATACAAGATGACTCAAATGATCCTTTTTAAGTTTTGGACATAACCAGGGCTAAAAAAATAGAACAATTAATCATTATAGCATTGTCCGATTTGATTCCAATTTAATCTTTGAAGTTTATTTGATGTACTGTAAATTATTTTTAAAATTTTTCTTATGAATTGTTTTTTAAAAAAAGAATTTTATCTCACGCTATTACTGATATCTATTATTCGAATATAATTTAAATTTACTATTTCGCATATACAAGATAGCCAAATGATGTTTTTTGCGGTTTGAACACAACCAGAGTTAAGAAAATGTAGTTACTAATAGCGTTGGCGATTGTTCCTATTTAATTTTAATTCAATTTTTAGATATAATTTAATTAACCCTAAATGATTTTTAAAAATAGTTTTATGTATTATGTTTTAAAAAAATAGTCATATCTCACTCAATTACGGTTATCTATTATTCAAATATAATTTAAAATTATTATTTAGTTTATACAAGATGAGTCAAATGATCCTTTTTATGTTTTGGACATAACCAGGATAAAGAAAATCGATTATTATTACCTATAGCTATTGTTCCGATATGATTTCAATTTAATTTTTATATAATTTGTTTAACCCTAAGTAATTTTTTAAAATATTTTGATGTATTGTGTTTAAAAAAAAATAGTCATATCTCACTTAATTACGGTTATCTATTATTCAAATTTATTTTAAAATTAATATTTAGTTATAGAAGATGACCCAAATGATCCTGTTTAAGTTTTAGACATAATCAGGGTTAGGAAAATAGAACAATTAATCATTACAGCATTGTCCGATTTGAATCCAATTTAATTTTTGAAGTTCATTTGATGTACTGTAAATTATTTTTAAAATTTTTCCTATGAATTGTTTTTTAAAAAAATTATATCTCAGTGTATTACTGTTATTTATTATTCGAATATAATTTACATTTACTATTTCGCATATACAAGATAGCCAAATGATGTTTTTTACGGTTTGAACACAACCAGACTTAAGAAAATATAATAACTAATAGCGTTAACGATTGTTCCGATTTAATTTTAATTTACCTTTTAGATATAATTTAATTAACCCTAAATGATTTTTAAAAATATTTTGATGTATTGTGTTTAAAAAAAAATAGTCATATCTCACTCAATTACGGTTATCTATTATTCAAATTTATTTTAAAATTAATATTTAGTTTATACAAGATGACTCAAATGATCCTTTTTAAGTTTTGTACATAAGCAGGGTTAAGAAAATAGAACAATTAATCATTATAGCATTATCCGATTTGATTCCAATTTAATTTTTGAAGTTCATTTGATGTACTGTAAATTATTTTTAATATTTTTCTTAAGAATTGTTTTATAAAAAAATAATTATATCTCACTCTATTACTGTTATTTATTATTTGAATATAATTTACATTTGCTATTTCGCATATACAAGATAGCCAAATGATGTTTTTTACGGTTTGAACACAACCACAATTAAGAAAACATAATAACTAATAGCATTAACGATTGTTCCGATTTAATTTTTAGATATAATTTGATTAACCCTAAATGATTTTTAAAAATATTTTAATGTATTGTGTTTAAAAAAATAGTCATATCTCACTCAATTACGGTTATCTATTATTCAAATATAATTTTAAATTATTATTTAGTTTATACAAGATCACTCAAATGATCCTTTTTATGTTTTGGACATAACCAGGATAAAGAAAATCGATTACTATTACCTATAGCTATTGTTCCGATATGATTTCAATTTAATTTTTAGATATAATTTGTTTAACCCTAAGTAATTTTTTAAAATATTTTGATGTATTGTGTTTAAAAAAAAATAGTCATATCTCACTCAATTACGGTTATCTATTATTCAAATTTATTTTAAAATTAATATTTAGTTATACAAGATGACCCAAATGATCCTTTTTCAGTTTTGGACATAATCAGGGTTAAGAAAGTAGAACAGTTAATCATTATAGCATTGTCCGATTCGTTTCCAATTTAATCTTTGGTGTTCATTTGATGTACTGTAAATTATTTTTAAAATTTTTCCTATGAATTGTTTTTTAAAAAAATTATTATATCTCACTCTATTACTGATATCTATTATTCGAATATAATTTAAATTTACCATTTCGCATATACAAGATAGCCAAATGATGTTTTTTGCGGTTTGAACACAACCAGAGTTAAGAAAATGGAATAACTAATAGCGTTGGCGATTGTTCCGATTTAATTTTAATTCAATTTTTAGATATAATTTGATTAACCCTAAATGATTTTTAAAAATAGTTTTATGTAATATGTTTTAAAAAAATAGTCATATCTCACTCAATTACGGTTATCTATTATTCAAATATAATTTAAAATTCATATTTAGGTTATTAAGATGACTCAAATGATCCTTTTTAAGTTTTCGACATAACCAGAATAAAGAAAATCGATTTCTATTACCTATAGCTATTGTACCGATATGATTTCAATTTAATTTTTTCATATAATTTGTTTAACCCTAAGTAATATTTTTAAATATTTTGATGTATTGTGATTAAAAAAAATAGTCATATCTCACTCAATTACGGTTATCTATTATTCAAATTTATTTTAAAATTAATGTTTAGGTTATACAAGATGACTCAAATGATCCTTTTTAAGTTTTGGACATAACCAGGGCTAAGAAAATAGAACAAATAATCATTATAGCATTGTCCGATTTGATTCCAATTTAATCTTTGAAGTTCATTTGATGTACTGTAAATTATTTTTAAAATTTTTCTTACGAATTGTTTTTCAAAAAAAGAATTTTATCTCACTCTATTACTGATATCTATTATTCGAATATAATTTAAATTTACTATTTCGCATATACAAGATAGCCAAATGATGTTTTTTGCGGTTTGAACACAACCAGAGTTAAGAAAATGTAATTACTAATAGCGTTGGCAATTGTTCCTATTTAATTTTAATTCAATTTTTAGATATAATTTGTTTTACTCTAAATAATTATTTTACATTTTTTAATGTATTGTGTTTTAAAACAATAGTCATATCTCACTCAATTACGGTTATCTATTATTCAAATTTATTTTAAAATTAATATTTAGGTTATACAAGATTACTCAAAAGATCCTTTTTAAGTTCTGGACATAACCAGGGTTAAGAAAACAGAACGATTAATCATTATAGCATTGTCCGATTTGCTTCCAATTTAATTTTTGAAGTTCATTTGAGTTACTGTAAATTATTTTTTAAATTTTTCTTATAAATTCTTTTAAAAAAAAAAATTATATCTCACTCTATTACTGTTATCTATTCTTCGAATAAGATTTCAATTTACTATTTCGCATATACAAGATAGCCAAATGATGTTCTTTACGGTTTGAAGACAACCACAATTAAGAAAACATAACAACTAATAGCATTAACGATTGTTCCGATTTAATTTTTCGATATAATTTGATTAACCCTAAATGATTATTAAAAATATTTTAATGTATTGTGTTTAAAAAAATAGTCATATCTCACTCAATTACGGTTATCTATTATTCAAATATAATTTTAAAATATTATTTAGTTTATACAAGATGACTCAAATCATCCTTTTTATGTTTTGGACATAACCAGGATAAAGAAAATCGATTACTATTACCTATAGCTATTGTTCCGATATGATTTCAATTTAATTTTTAGATATAATTTGTTTAACCCTAAGTAATTTTTTAAAATATTTTAATGTATTGTGTTTAAAAAAAAATAGTCATATCTCACTCAATTACGGTTATCTATTATTCAAATTTATTTTAAAATTAATATTTAGTTATACAAGATGACCCAAATGATCCTTTTTAAGTTTTGGACATAATCAGGGTTAAGAAAGTAGAACAATTAATCATTATAGCATTGTCCGATTTGATTCCAATTTAATCTTTGGTGTTCATTTGATGTACTGTAAATTATTTTTAAAATTTTTCTTATGAATTGTTTTTTAAAAAAATTATTATATCTCACTCTATTACTGATATCTATTATTCGAATATAATTTAAATTTACCATTTCGCATATACAAGATAGCCAAATGATGTTTTTTGCGGTTTGAATACAACCAGAGTTAAGAAAATGGAATAACTAATAGCGTTGGCGATTGTTCCGATTTAATTTTAATTCAATTTTTAGATATAATTTGATTAACACTAAATGATTTTTAAAAATAGTTTTATGTAATATGTTTTAAAAAAATAGTCATATCTCACTCAATTACGGTTATCTATTATTCAAATATAATTTAAAATTAATATTTAGGTTATACAAGATGACTCAAATGATCCTTTTTAAGTTTTGGACATAACCAGAATGAAAAAAATCGATTTCTATTACCTATAGCTATTGTACCGATATGATGTCAATTTAATTTTTACATATAATTTGTTTAACCCTAAGTAATATTTTAAAATATTTTGATGTATTGTGATTAAAAAAAATAGTCATATCTGACTCAATTACGGTTATCTATTATTCAAATTTATTTTAAAATTAATATTTAGGTTATACAAGATGACTCAAATGATCCTTTTTAAGTTTTGGACATAACCATGGCAGTAAAATAGAACAATTAATCATTATAGCATTGTCCGATTTGATTCCAATTTAATCTTTGAAGTTCATTTGATGTACTGTAAATTATTTTTAAAATTTTTCTTATGAATTGTTTTTTAAAAAAAGAATTTTATCTCACTCTATTACTGATATCTATTATTCGAATATAATTTAAATTTACTATTTCGCATATACAAGATAGCCAAATGATGTTTTTTGCGGTTTGAACACAACCAGAGTTAAGAAAATGTAATTACTAATAGCGTTGGCAATTGTTCCTATTTAATTTTAATTCAATTTTTAAATATAATTTGTTTTACCCTAAATAATTATTTTAAATTTTTTAATGTATTGTGTTTTAAAAAAATAGTCATAACTCACTCAATTACGGTTATCTATTATTCAAATTTATTTTAAAATTAATATTTAGGTTATACAAGATTACTCAAATGATCCTTTTTAAGTTCTGGACATAACCAGGGTTAAGAAAACAGAACGATTAATCATTATAGCATTGTCCGATTTGATTCCAATTTAATTTTTGAAGTTCATTTGATGTACTGTAAATTATTTTTAAAATTTTTCTTATGAATTGTTTTTTAAAAAAAGAATTTTATCTCACGTTATTACTGATATCTATTATTCGAATATAATTTAAATTTACTATTTCGCATATACAAGATAGCCAAATGATGTTTTTTGCGGTTTGAACACAACCAGAGTTAAGAAAATGTAGTTACTAATAGCGTTGGCGATTGTTCCTATTTAATTTTAATTTAATTTTTAGATATAATTTGATTAACCCTAAATGATTTTTAAAAATAGTTTTATGTATTATGTTTTAAAAAAATAGTCATATCTCACTCAATTACGGTTATCTATTATTCAAATATAATTTAAAATTATTTTTAGTTTATACAAGATGAGTCAAATGATCCTTTTTATGTTTTGGACATAACCAGGATAAAGAAAATCGATTATTATTACCTATAGCTATTGTTCCGTTATGATTTCAATTTAATTTTTATATAATTTGTTTAACCCTAAGTAATTTTTTAAAATATTTTGATGTATTGTGTTTAAAAAAAAATAGTCATATCTCACTCAATTACGGTTATCTATTATTCAAATTTATTTTAAAATTAATATTGTTATACAAGATGACCCAAATGATCCTTTTTAAGTTTTGGACATAATCAGGGTTAAGAAAGTAGAACAATTAATCATTATAGCATTGTCCGATTTGATTCCAATTTTATCTTTGGTGTTCATTTGATGTACTGTAAATTATTTTTAAAATTTTTCTTATGAATTGTTTTTTAAAAAAATTATTATATCTCACTCTATTACTGATATCTATTATTCGAATATAATTTAAATTTACCATTTCGCATATACAAGATAGCCAAATGACGTTTTTTGCGGTTTGAACACAACCAGAGTTAAGAAAATGGAATAACTAATAGCGTTGGCTATTGTTCCGATTTAATTTTAATTCAATTTTTAGATTTAATTTGATTAACCCTAAATGATTTTTAAAAATAGTTTTATGTAATATGTTTTAAAAAAATTGTCATATCTCACTCAATAACGGTTATCTATTATTCAAATTTATTTTAAAATTAATATTTAGGTTATACAAGATTACTCAAAAGATCCTTTTTAAGTTCTGGACATAACCAGGGTTAAGAAAACAGAACGATTAATCATTATAGCATTGTCCGATTTGCTTCCAATTTAATTTTTGAAGTTCATTTGAGTTACTGTAAATTATTTTTTAAATTTTTCTTATAAATTCTTTTTAAAAAAAAATTATATCTCACTCTATTACTGTTATCTATTCTTCGAATAAGATTTAAATTTACTATTTCGCATATACAAGATAGCCAAATGATGTTCTTTACGGTTTGAACACAACCACAATTAAGAAAACATAATAACTAATAGCATTAACGATTGTTCCGATTTAATTTTTAGATATAATTTGATTAACCCTAAATGATTTTTAAAAATATTTTAATGTATTGTGTTTAAGAAAATAGTCATATCTCACTCAATTACGGTTATCTATTATTCAAATATAATTTTAAATTATTATTTAGTTTATACAAGATGACTCAAATGATCCTTTTTATGTTTTGTACATAACCAGGGTTAAGAAAGTAGAACAATTAATCATTATAGCATTGTCCGATTTGATTCCAATTTAATCTTTGGTGTTCATTTGATGTACTGTAAATTATTTTTAAAATTTTTCTTATGAATTGTTTTTTAAAAAAAGAATTTTATCTCACTCTATTACTGATATCTATTATTCGAATATAATTTAAATTTACCATTTCGCATATACAAGATAGCCAAATGATGTTTTTTACGGTTTGAACACAACCAGAATTAAGAAAATATAATAACTAATAGCGTTAACGATTGTTCCGATTTAATTTTAATTTAATTTTTAGATATAATTTGTTTAACCCTAAGTAATTTTTTAAAATATTTTAATGTATTGTGTTTAAAAAAAAATAGTCATATCTCACTCAATTACGGTTATCTATTATTTAAATTTATTTTAAAATTAATATTTAGTTATACAAGATGACCCAAATGATCCTTTTTAAGTTTTGGACATAATCAGGGTTAAGAAAGTAGAACAATTAATCATTATAGCATTGTCCGATTTGATTCCAATTTAATCTTTGGTGTTCATTTGATGTACTGTAAATTATTTTTAAAATTTTTCTTATGAATTGTTTTTTAAAAAAAGAATTTTATCTCACTCTATTACTGATATCTATTATTCGAATATAATTTAAATTTACCATTTCGCATATACAAGATAGCCAAATGATGTTTTTTACGGTTTGAACACAACCAGAATTAAGAAAATATAATAACTAATAGCGTTAACGATTGTTCCGATTTAATTTTAATTTAATTTTTAGATATAATTTGTTTAACCCTAAGTAATTTTTTAAAATATTTTAATGTATTGTGTTTAAAAAAAAATAGTCATATCTCACTCAATTACGGTTATCTATTATTTAAATTTATTTTAAAATTAATATTTAGTTATACAAGATGACCCAAATGATCCTTTTTAAGTTTTGGACATAGTGAGGGTTAAGAAAGTAGAACAATTAATCATTATAGCATTGTCCGATTTGATTCCAATTTAATCTTTGGTGTTCATTTGATGTACTGTAAATTATATTTATGAATTGTTTTTTAAAAAAATTATTATATCTCACTCTATTACTGATATCTATTATTCGAATATAATTTAAATTTACCATTTCGCATATACAAGATAGCCAAATGATGTTTTTTGCGGTTTGAACACAACCAGAGTTAAGAAAATGTAATTACTAATAGCGTTGGCAATTGTTCCTATTTAATTTTAATTCAATTTTTAGATATAATTTGTTTTACTCTAAATAATTATTTTACATTTTTTAATGTATTGTGTTTTAAAACAATAGTCATATCTCACTCAATTACGGTTATCTATTATTCAAATTTATTTTAAAATTAATATTTAGGTTATACAAGATTACTCAAATGATCCTTTTTAAGTTCTGGACATAACCAGGGTTAAGAAAACAGAACGATTAATCATTATAGCATTGTCCGATTTGATTCCAATTTAATTTTTGAAGTTCATTTGATTTACTGTAAATTATTTTTTAAATTTTTCTTATAAATTCTTTTTAAAAAAAAAAATTATATCTCACTCTATTACTGTTATCTATTATTGGAATAAGATTTAAATTTACTATTTCGCATATACAAGATAGCCAAATGATGTTCTTTACGGTTTGAAGACAACCACAATTAAGAAAACATAATAACTAATAGCATTAACGATTGTTCCGATTTAATTTTTCGATATAATTTGATTAACCCTAAATGATTTTTAAAAATATTTTGATGTATTGTGATTAAAAAAAATAGTCATATCTGACTCAATTACGGTTATCTATTATTCAAATTTATTTTAAAATTAATATTTAGGTTATACAAGATGACTCAAATGATCCTTTTTAAGTTTTGGACATAACCATGGCTAAGAAAATAGAACAATTAATCATTATAGCATTGTCCGATTTGATTCCAATTTAATCTTTGAAGTTCATTTGATGTACTGTAAATTATTTTTAAAATTTTTCTTATGAATTGTTTTTTAAAAAAAGAATTTTATCTCACTCTATTACTGATATCTATTATTCGAATATAATTTAAATTTACTAATTCGCATATACAGGATAGCCAAATGATGTTTTTTGCGGTTTGAACACAACCAGAGTTAAGAAAATGTAGCTACTAATAGCGTTGGCGATTGTTCCTATTTAATTTTAATTTAATTTTTAGATATGATTTGATTAACCCTAAATGATTTTTAAAAATAGTTTTATGTATTATGTTTTAAAAAAATAGTCATATCTCACTCAATTACGGTTATCTATTATTCAAATATAATTTAAAATTATTATTTAGTTTATACAAGATGAGTTAAATGATCCTTTTTATGTTTTGGACATAACCAGGATAAAGAAAATCGATTATTATTACCTATAGCTATTGTTCCGTTATGATTTCAATTTAATTTTTATATAATTTGTTTAACCCTAAGTAATTTTTTAAAATATTTTGATGTATTGTGTTTAAAAAAAAAGAGTCATATCTCTATATTTAGTTATAGAAGATGACCCAAATGATCCTGTTTAAGTTTTAGACATACTCAGGGTTAGGAAAATAGAACAATTAATTATTACAGCATTGTCCGATTTGAATCCAATTTAATTTTTGAAGTTCATTTGATGTACTGTAAATTATTTTTAAAATTTTACTTATGAATTGTTTTTTAAAAAAATAATTATATCTCACTCTATTACTGTTATTTATTATTCGAATATAATTTACATTTGCTATTTCGCATATACAAGATAGCCAAATGATGTTTTTTACGGTTTGAACACAACCACAATTAAGAAAACATAATAACTAATAGCATTAACGATTGTTCCGATTTAATTTTTAGATATAATTTGATTAACCCTAAATGATTATTAAAAATATTTTAATGTATTGTGTTTAAAAAAATAGTCATATCTCACTCAATTACGGTTATCTATTATTCAAATATAATTTTAAAATATTATTTAGTTTATACAAGATGACTCAAATCATCCTTTTTATGTTTTGGACATAACCAGGATAAAGAAAATCGATTACTATTACCTATAGCTATTGTTCCGATATGATTTCATTTTAATTTTTAGATATAATTTGTTTAACCCTAAGTAATTTTTTAAAATATTTTAATGTATTGTGTTTAAAAAAAAATAGTCATATCTCACTCAATTACGGTTATCTATTACTCAAATTTATTTTAAAATTAATATTTAGTTATACAAGATGACCCAAAGGATCCTTTTTAAGTTTTGGACATAATCAGGGTTAAGAAAGTAGAACAATTAATCATTATAGCATTGTCCGATTTGATTCCAATTTTATCTTTGGTGTTCATTTGATGTACTGTAAATTATTTTTAAAATTTTTCTTATGAATTGTTTTTTAAAAAAATTATTATATCTCACTCTATTACTGATATCTATTATTCGAATATAATTTAAATTTACCATTTCGCATATACAAGATAGCCAAATGACGTTTTTTGCGGTTTGAACACAACCAGAGTTAAGAAAATGGAATAACTAATAGCGTTGGCTATTGTTCCGATTTAATTTTAATTCAATTTTTAGATTTAATTTGATTAACCCTAAATGATTTTTAAAAATAGTTTTATGTAATATGTTTTAAAAAAATTGTCATATCTCACTCAATTACGGTTATCTATTATTCAAATTTATTTTAAAATTAATATTTAGGTTATACAAGATTACTCAAAAGATCCTTTTTAAGTTCTGGACATAACCAGGGTTAAGAAAACAGAACGATTAATCATTATAGCATTGTCCGATTTGCTTCCAATTTAATTTTTGAAGTTCATTTGAGTTACTGTAAATTATTTTTTAAATTTTTCTTATAAATTCTTTTTAAAAAAAAAATTATATCTCACTCTATTACTGTTATCTATTCTTCGAATAAGATTTAAATTTACTATTTCGCATATACAAGATAGCCAAATGATGTTCTTTACGGTTTGAACACAACCACAATTAAGAAAACATAATAACTAATAGCATTAACGATTGTTCCGATTTAATTTTTAGATATAATTTGATTAACCCTAAATGATTTTTAAAAATATTTTAATGTATTGTGTTTAAGAAAATAGTCATATCTCACTCAATTACGGTTATCTATTATTCAAATATAATTTTAAATTATTATTTAGTTTATACAAGATGACTCAAATGATCCTTTTTATGTTTTGTACATAACCAGGGTTAAGAAAATAGAACAATTAATTATTATAGCATTGTCCGATTTGATTCCAATTTAATTTTTGAAGTTCATTTGATGTACTGTAAATTATTTTTAAAATTTTACTTATGAATTGTTTTTTAAAAAAATAATTATATCTCACTCTATTACTGTTATTTATTATTCGAATATAATTTACATTTGCTATTTCGCATATACAAGATAGCCAAATGATGTTTTTTACGGTTTGAACACAACCACAATTAAGAAAACATAATAACTAATAGCATTAACGATTGTTCCGATTTAATTTTTAGATATAATTTGATTAACCCTAAATGATTATTAAAAATATTTTAATGTATTGTGTTTAAAAAAATAGTCATATCTCACTCAATTACGGTTATCTATTATTCAAATATAATTTTAAAATATTATTTAGTTTATACAAGATGACTCAAATGATCCTTTTTATGTTTTGTACATAACCAGGGTTAAGAAAATAGAACAATTAATTATTATAGCATTGTCCGATTTGATTCCAATTTAATTTTTGAAGTTCATTTGATGTACTGTAAATTATTTTTAAAATTTTACTTATGAATTGTTTTTTAAAAAAATAATTATATCTCACTCTATTACTGTTATTTATTATTCGAATATAATTTACATTTGCTATTTCGCATATACAAGATAGCCAAATGATGTTTTTTGCGGTTTGAACACAACCAGAGTTAAGAAAATGGAATAACTAATAGCGTTGGCGATTGTTCCGATTTAATTTTAATTCAATTTTTAGATATAATTTGATTAACCCTAAATGATTTTTAAAAATAGTTTTATGTAATATGTTTTAAAAAAATAGTCATATCTCACTCAATTACGGTTATCTATTATTCAAATATAATTTAAAATTCATATTTAGGTTATCAAGATGACTCAAATAATCCTTTTTAAGTTTTGGACATAACCAGAATAAAGAAAATCGATTTCTATTACCTATAGCTATTGTACCGATATGATTTCAATTTAATTTTTACATATAACTTGTTTAACCCTAAGTAATATTTTTAAATATTTTGATGTATTGTGATTAAAAAAAATAGTCATATCTCACTCAATTACGGTTATCTATTATTCAAATTTATTTTAAAATTAATGTTTAGGTTATACAAGATGACTCAAATGATCCTTTTTAAGTTTTGGACATAACCAGGGCTAAGAAAATAGAACAATTAATCATTATAGCATTGTCCGATTTGATTCCAATTTAATCTTTGAAGTTCATTTGATGTACTGTAAATTATTTTTAAAATTTTTCTTACGAATTGTTTTTTAAAAAAAGAATTTTATCTCACTCTATTACTGATATCTATTATTCGAATATAATTTAAATTTACCATTTCGCATATACAAGATAGCCAAATGATGTTTTTTACGGTTTGAACACAACCAGAATTAAGAAAATATAATAACTAATAGCGTTAACGATTGTTCCGATTTAATTTTAATTTAATTTTTAGATATAATTTGTTTAACCCTAAGTAATTTTTTAAAATATTTTAATGTATTGTGTTTAAAAAAAAATAGTCATATCTCACTCAATTACGGTTATCTATTATTTAAATTTATTTTAAAATTAATATTTAGTTATACAAGATGACCCAAATGATCCTTTTTAAGTTTTGGACATAATCAGGGTTAAGAAAGTAGAACAATTAATCATTATAGCATTGTCCGATTTGATTCCAATTTAATCTTTGGTGTTCATTTGATGTACTGTAAATTATTTTTAAAATTTTTCTTATGAATTGTTTTTTAAAAAAATTATTATATCTCACTCTATTACTGATATCTATTATTCGAATATAATTTAAATTTACCATTTCGCATATACAAGATAGCCAAATGATGTTTTTTGCGGTTTGAACACAACCAGAGTTAAGAAAATGGAATAACTAATAGCGTTGGCGATTGTTCCGATTTCATTTTAATTCAATTTTTAGATATAATTTGATTAACCCTAAATGATTTTTAAAAATAGTTTTATGTAATATGTTTTAAAAAAATAGTCATATCTCACTCAATTACGGTTATCTATTATTCAAATATAATTTAAAATTCATATTTAGGTTATCAAGATGACTCAAATAATCCTTTTTAAGTTCTGGACATAACCAGGGTTAAGAAAACAGAACGATTAATCATTATAGCATTGTCCGATTTGCTTCCAATTTAATTTTTGAAGTTCATTTGAGTTACTGTAAATTATTTTTTAAATTTTTCTTATAAATTCTTTTTAAAAAAAAAATTATATCTCACTCTATTACTGTTATCTATTCTTCGAATAAGATTTAAATTTACTATTTCGCATATACAAGATAGCCAAATGATGTTCTTTACGGTTTGAACACAACCACAATTAAGAAAACATAATAACTAATAGCATTAACGATTGTTCCGATTTAATTTTTAGATATAATTTGATTAACCCTAAATGATTTTTAAAAATATTTTAATGTATTGTGTTTAAGAAAATAGTCATATCTCACTCAATTACGGTTATCTATTATTCAAATATAATTTTAAATTATTATTTAGTTTATACAAGATGACTCAAATGATCCTTTTTATGTTTTGTACATAACCAGGGTTAAGAAAATAGAACAATTAATTATTATAGCATTGTCCGATTTGATTCCAATTTAGTTTTTGAAGTTCATTTGATGTACTGTAAATTATTTTTAAAATTTTACTTATGAATTGTTTTTTAAAAAAATAATTATATCTCACTCTATTACTGTTATTTATTATTCGAATATAATTTACATTTGCTATTTCGCATATACAAGATAGCCAAATGATGTTTTTTACGGTTTGAACACAACCACAATTAAGAAAACATAATAACTAATAGCATTAACGATTGTTCCGATTTAATTTTTAGATATAATTTGATTAACCCTAAATGATTATTAAAAATATTTTAATGTATTGTGTTTAAAAAAATAGTCATATCTCACTCAATTACGGTTATCTATTATTCAAATATAATTTTAAAATATTATTTAGTTTATACAAGATGACTCAAATCATCCTTTTTATGTTTTGGACATAACCAGGATAAAGAAAATCGATTACTATTACCTATAGCTATTGTTCCGATATGATTTCATTTTAATTTTTAGATATAATTTGTTTAACCCTAAGTAATTTTTTAAAATATTTTAATGTATTGTGTTTAAAAAAAAATAGTCATATCTCACTCAATTACGGTTATCTATTATTCAAATTTATTTTAAAATTAATATTTAGTTATACAAGATGACCCAAAGGATCCTTTTTAAGTTTTGGACATAATCAGGGTTAAGAAAGTAGAACAATTAATCATTATAGCATTGTCCGATTTGATTCCAATTTAATCTTTGGTGTTCATTTGATGTACTGTAAATTATTTTTAAAATTTTTCTTATGAATTGTTTTTTAAAAAAATTATTATATCTCACTCTATTACTGATATCTATTATTCGAATATAATTTAAATTTACCATTTCGCATATACAAGATAGCCAAATGATGTTTTTTGCGGTTTGAACACAACCAGAGTTAAGAAAATGGAATAACTAATAGCGTTGGCGATTGTTCCGATTTAATTTTAATTCAATTTTTAGATATAATTTGATTAACCCTAAATGATTTTTAAAAATAGTTTTATGTAATATGTTTTAAAAAAATAGTCATATCTCACTCAATTACGGTTATCTATTATTCAAATATAATTTAAAATTCATATTTAGGTTATCAAGATGACTCAAATAATCCTTTTTAAGTTTTGGACATAACCAGAATAAAGAAAATCGATTTCTATTACCTATAGCTATTGTACCGATATGATTTCAATTTAATTTTTACATATAACTTGTTTAACCCTAAGTAATATTTTTAAATATTTTGATGTATTGTGATTAAAAAAAATAGTCATATCTCACTCAATTACGGTTATCTATTATTCAAATTTATTTTAAAATTAATGTTTAGGTTATACAAGATGACTCAAATGATCCTTTTTAAGTTTTGGACATAACCAGGGCTAAGAAAATAGAACAAATAATCATTATGGCATTGTCCGATTTGATTCCAATTTAATCTTTGAAGTTCATTTGATGTACTGTAAATTATTTTTAAAATTTTTCTTACGAATTGTTTTTTAAAAAAAGAATTTTATCTCACTCTATTACTGATATCTATTATTCGAATATAATTTAAATTTACTATTTCGCATATACAAGATAGCCAAATGATGTTTTTTGCGGTTTGAAGACAACCACAATTAAGAAAACATAATAACTAATAGCATTAACGATTGTTCCAATTTAATTTTTCGATATAATTTGATTAACCCTAAATGATTTTTAAAAATATTTTGATGTATTGTGTTTAAAAAAAATAATCATATCTCTCTCAATTACGGTTATCTATTATTCAAATTTATTTTAAAATTAATATTTAGTTTATACAAGATGACTCAAATGATCCTTTTTAAGTTTTGTACATAACCAGGGTTAAGAAAATAGAACAATTAATCATTATAGCATTGTCCGATTTGATTCCAATTTAATCTTTGAAGTTCATTTGATGTACTGTAAATTATTTTTAAAATTTTTCTTACGAATTGTTTTTTAAAAAAAGAATTTTATCTCACTCTATTACTGATATCTATTATTCGAATATAATTTAAATTTACCATTTCGCATATACAAGATAGCCAAATGATGTTTTTTACGGTTTGAACACAACCAGAATTAAGAAAATATAATAACTAATAGCGTTAACGATTGTTCCGATTTAATTTTAATTTAATTTTTAGATATAATTTGTTTAACCCTAAGTAATTTTTTAAAATATTTTAATGTATTGTGTTTAAAAAAAAATAGTCATATCTCACTCAATTACGGTTATCTATTATTTAAATTTATTTTAAAATTAATATTTAGTTATACAAGATGACCCAAATGATCCTTTTTAAGTTTTGGACATAATCAGGGTTAAGAAAGTAGAACAATTAATCATTATAGCATTGTCCGATTTGATTCCAATTTAATCTTTGGTGTTCATTTGATGTACTGTAAATTATTTTTAAAATTTTTCTTATGAATTGTTTTTTAAAAAAATTATTATATCTCACTCTATTACTGATATCTATTATTCGAATATAATTTAAATTTACCATTTCGCATATACAAGATAGCCAAATGATGTTTTTTGCGGTTTGAACACAACCAGAGTTAAGAAAATGTAATTACTAATAGCGTTGGCAATTGTTCCTATTTAATTTTAATTCAATTTTTAGATATAATTTGTTTTACCCTAAATAATTATTTTAAATTTTTTAATGTATTGTGTTTTAAGAAAATAGTCATAACTCACTCAATTACGGTTATCTATTATTCAAATTTATTTTAAAATTAATATTTAGGTTATACAAGATTACTCAAATGATCCTTTTTAAGTTCTGGACATAACCAGGGTTAAGAAAACAGAACGATTAATCATTATAGCATTGTCCGATTTGATTCCAATTTAATTTTTGAAGTTCATTTGATGTACTGTAAATTATTTTTAAAATTTTTCTTATGAATTGTTTTTTAAAAAAAGAATTTTATCTCACGTTATTACTGATATCTATTATTCGAATATAATTTAAATTTACTAATTCGCATATACAGGATAGCCAAATGATGTTTTTTGCGGTTTGAACACAACCAGAGTTAAGAAAATTTAGCTACTAATAGCGTTGGCGATTGTTCCTATTTAATTTTAATTTAATTTTTAGATATAATTTGATTAACCCTAAATGATTTTTAAAAATAGTTTTATGTATTATGTTTTAAAAAAATAGTCATATCTCACTCAATTACGGTTATCTATTATTCAAATATAATTTAAAATTATTATTTAGTTTATACAAGATGAGTTAAATGATCCTTTTTATGTTTTGGACATAACCAGGATAAAGAATATCGATTATTATTACCTATAGCTATTGTTCCGTTATGATTTCAATTTAATTTTTATATAATTTGTTTAACCCTAAGTAATTTTTTAAAATATTTTGATGTATTGTGTTTAAAAAAAAATAGTCATATCTCTATATTTAGTTATAGAAGATGACCCAAATGATCCTGTTTAAGTTTTAGACATACTCAGGGTTAGGAAAATAGAACAATTAATTATTACAGCATTGTCCGATTTGAATCCAATTTAATTTTTGAAGTTCATTTGATGTACTGTAAATTATTTTTAAAATTTTACTTATGAATTGTTTTTTAAAAAAATAATTATATCTCACTCTATTACTGTTATTTATTATTCGAATATAATTTACATTTGCTATTTCGCATATACAAGATAGCCAAATGATGTTTTTTACGGTTTGAACACAACCACAATTAAGAAAACATAATAACTAATAGCATTAACGATTGTTCCGATTTAATTTTTAGATATAATTTGATTAACCCTAAATGATTATTAAAAATATTTTAATGTATTGTGTTTAAAAAAATAGTCATATCTCACTCAATTACGGTTATCTATTATTCAAATATAATTTTAAAATATTATTTAGTTTATACAAGATGACTCAAATCATCCTTTTTATGTTTTGGACATAACCAGGATAAAGAAAATCGATTACTATTACCTATAGCTATTGTTCCGATATGATTTCATTTTAATTTTTAGATATAATTTGTTTAACCCTAAGTAATTTTTTAAAATATTTTAATGTATTGTGTTTAAAAAAAAATAGTCATATCTCACTCAATTACGGTTATCTATTATTCAAATTTATTTTAAAATTAATGTTTAGGTTATACAAGATGACTCAAATGATCCTTTTTAAGTTTTGGACATAACCAGGGCTAAGAAAATAGAACAAATAATCATTATAGCATTGTCCGATTTGATTCCAATTTAATCTTTGAAGTTCATTTGATGTACTGTAAATTATTTTTAAAATTTTTCTTACGAATTGTTTTTTAAAAAAAGAATTTTATCTCACTCTATTACTGATATCTATTATTCGAATATAATTTAAATTTACTATTTCGCATATACAAGATAGCCAAATGATGTTTTTTGCGGTTTGAAGACAACCACAATTAAGAAAACATAATAAATAATAGCATTAACGATTGTTCCAATTTAATTTTTCGATATAATTTGATTAACCCTAAATGATTTTTAAAAATATTTTGATGTATTGTGTTTAAAAAAAATAATCATATCTCTCTCAATTACGGTTATCTATTATTCAAATTTATTTTAAAATTAATATTTAGTTTATACAAGATGACTCAAATGATCCTTTTTAAGTTTTGGACATAACCAGGGCTAAGAAAATAGAACAATTAATCATTATAGCATTGTCCCATTTGATTCCAATTTAATCTTTGAAGTTCATTTGATGTACTGTAAATTATTTTTAAAATTTTTCTTATGAATTGTTTTTTAAAAAAAGAATTTTATCTCACTCTATTACTGATATCTATTATTCGAATATAATTTAAATTTACCATTTCGCATATACAAGATAGCCAAATGATGTTTTTTACGGTTTGAACACAACCAGAATTAAGAAAATATAATAACTAATAGCGTTAACGATTGTTCCGATTTAATTTTAATTTAATTTTTAGATATAATTTATTTAACCCTAAGTAATTTTTTAAAATATTTTAATGTATTGTGTTTAAAAAAAAATAGTCATATCTCACTCAATTACGGTTATCTATTATTTAAATTTATTTTAAAATTAATATTTAGTTATACAAGATGACCCAAATGATCCTTTTTAAGTTTTGGACATAGTGAGGGTTAAGAAAGTAGAACAATTAATCATTATAGCATTGTCCGATTTGATTCCAATTTAATCTTTGGTGTTCATTTGATGTACTGTAAATTATATTTATGAATTGTTTTTTAAAAAAATTATTATATCTCACTCTATTACTGATATCTATTATTCGAATATAATTTAAATTTACCATTTCGCATATACAAGATAGCCAAATGATGTTTTTTGCGGTTTGAACACAACCAGAGTTAAGAAAATGTAATTACTAATAGCGTTGGCAATTGTTCCTATTTAATTTTAATTCAATTTTTAGATATAATTTGTTTTACTCTAAATAATTATTTTACATTTTTTAATGTATTGTGTTTTAAAACAATAGTCATATCTCACTCAATTACGGTTATCTATTATTCAAATTTATTTTAAAATTATTATTTAGTTTATACAAGATGAGTTAAATGATCCTTTTTATGTTTTGGACATAACCAGGATAAAGAAAATCGATTATTATTACCTATAGCTATTGTTCCGTTATGATTTCAATTTAATTTTTATATAATTTGTTTAACCCTAAGTAATTTTTTAAAATATTTTGATGTATTGTGTTTAAAAAAAAATAGTCATATCTCTATATTTAGTTATAGAAGATGACCCAAATGATCCTGTTTAAGTTTTAGACATACTCAGGGTTAGGAAAATAGAACAATTAATTATTACAGCATTGTCCGATTTGAATCCAATTTAATTTTTGAAGTTCATTTGATGTACTGTAAATTATTTTTAAAATTTTTCCTATGAATTGTTTTTTAAAAAAAATATTATATCTCAGTGTATTACTGTTATTTATTATTCGAATATAATTTACATTTACTATTTCGCATATACAAGATAGCCAAATGATGTTTTTTGCGGTTTGAACACAACCAGAGTTAAGAAAATGTAATTACTAATAGCGTTGGCAATTGTTCCTATTTAATTTTAATTCAATTTTTCGATATAATTTGTTTTACTCTAAATAATTATTTTACATTTTTTAATGTATTGTGTTTTAAAACAATAGTCATATCTCACTCAATTACGGTTATCTATTATTCAAATTTATTTTAAAATTAATATTTAGGTTATACAAGATTACTCAAATGATCCTTTTTAAGTTCTGGACATAACCAGGGTTAAGAAAACAGAACGATTAATCATTATAGCATTGTCCGATTTGATTCCAATTTAATTTTTGAAGTTCATTTGATTTACTGTAAATTATTTTTTAAATTTATCTTATAAATTCTTTTTAAAAAAAAAAATTATATCTCACTCTATTACTGTTATCTATTATTGGAATAAGATTTAAATTTACTATTTCGCATATACAAGATAGCCAAACGATGTTCTTTACGGTTTGAAGACAACCACAATTAAGAAAACATAATAACTAATAGCATTAACGATTGTTCCGATTTAATTTTTCGATATAATTTGATTAACCCTAAATGATTTTTAAAAATATTTTGATGTATTGTGATTAAAAAAAATAGTCATATCTGACTCAATTACGGTTATCTATTATTCAAATTTATTTTAAAATTAATATTTAGGTTATACAAGATGACTCAAATGATCCTTTTTAAGTTTTGGACATAACCATGGCTAAGAAAATAGAACAATTAATCATTATAGCATTGTCCGATTTGATTCCAATTTAATCTTTGAAGTTCATTTGATGTACTGTAAATTATTTTTAAAATTTTTCTTATGAATTGTTTTTTAAAAAAAGAATTTTATCTCACTCTATTACTGATATCTATTATTCGAATATAATTTAAATTTACTATTTCGCATATACAAGATAGCCAAATCATGTTTTTTGCGGTTTGAACACAACCAGAGTTAAGAAAATGTAATTACTAATAGCGTTGGCAATTGTTCCTATTTAATTTTAATTCAATTTTTAGATATAATTTGTTTTACCCTAAATAATTATTTTAAATTTTTTAATGTATTGTGTTTTAAAAAAATAGTCATAACTCACTCAATTACGGTTATCTATTATTCAAATTTATTTTAAAATTAATATTTAGGTTATACAAGATTACTCAAATGATCCTTTTTAAGTTCTGGACATAACCAGGGTTAAGAAAACAGAACGATTAATCATTATAGCATTGTCCGATTTGATTCCAATTTAATTTTTGAAGTTCATTTGATGTACTGTAAATTATTTTTAAAATTTTTCTTATGAATTGTTTTTTAAAAAAAGAATTTTATCTCACGTTATTACTGATATCTATTATTCGAATATAATTTAAATTTACTAATTCGCATATACAGGATAGCCAAATGATGTTTTTTGCGGTTTGAACACAACCAGAGTTAAGAAAATGTAGCTACTAATAGCGTTGGCGATTGTTCCTATTTAATTTTAATTCAATTTTTAGATATAATTTAATTAACCCTAAATGATTTTTAAAAATAGTTTTATGTATTATGTTTTAAAAAAATAGTCATATCTCACTCAATTACGGTTATCTATTATTCAAATATAATTTAAAATTATTATTTAGTTTATACAAGATGAGTCAAATGATCCTTTTTATGTTTTGGACATAACCAGGATAAAGAAAATCGATTATTATTACCTATAGCTATTGTTCCGATATGATTTCAATTTAATTTTTATATAATTTGTTTAACCCTAAGTAATTTTTTAAAATATTTTGATGTATTGTGTTTAAAAAAAAATAGTCATATCTCACTCAATTACGGTTATCTATTATTCAAATTTATTTTAAAATTAATATTGTTATACAAGATGACCCAAATGATCCTTTTTAAGTTTTGGACATAATCAGGGTTAAGAAAGTAGAACAATTAATCATAGCATTGTCCGATTTGATTCCAATGTAATCTTTGGTGTTCATTTGATGTACTGTAAATTATTTTTAAAATTTTTCTTATGAATTGTTTTTTAAAAAAATTATTATATCTCACTCTATTACTGATATCTATTATTCGAATATAATTTAAATTTACCATTTCGCATATACAAGATAGCCAAATGATGTTTTTTGCGGTTTGAGCACAACCAGAGTTAAGAAAATGGAATAACTAATAGCGTTGGCGATTGTTCCGATTTAATTTTAATTCAATTTTTAGATATAATTTGAATAACCCTAAATGATTTTTAAAAATAGTTTTATGTAATATGTTTTAAAAAAATAGTCATATCTCACTCAATTACGGTTATCTATTATTCAAATATAATTTAAAATTCATATTTAGGTTATCAAAATGACTCAAATGATCCTTTTTAAGTTTTGGACATAACCAGAATAAAGAAAATCGATTTCTATTACCTATAGCTATAGTACCGATATGATTTCAATTTAATTTTTACATGTAATTTGTTTAACCCTAAGTAATATTTTTAAATATTTTGATGTATTGTGATTAAAAAAAATAGTCATATCTCACTCAATTACGGTTATCTATTATTCAAATTTATTTTAAAATTAATGTTTAGGTTATACAAGATGACTCAAATGATCCTTTTTAAGTTTTGGACATAACCAGGGCTAAGAAAATAGAACAATTAATCATTATAGCATTGTCCGATTTGATTCCAATTTAATCTTTGAAGTTCATTTGATGTACTGTAAATTATTTTTAAAATTTTTCTTATAAATTCTTTTAAAAAAAAAAATTATATCTCACTCTATTACTGTTATCTATTATTGGAATAAGATTTAAATTTACTATTTCGCATATACAAGATAGCCAAATGATGTTCTTTACGGTTTGAAGACAACAACAATTAAGAAAACATAATAACTAATAGCGTTAACGATTGTTCCGATTTAATTTTAATTTAACTTTTAGATATAATTTAATTAACCCTAAATGATTTTTAAAAATATTTTGATGTATTGTGTTTAAAAAAAAATAGTCATATCTCACTCAATTACGGTTATCTATTATTCAAATTTATTTTAAAATTAATATTTAGTTATAGAAGATGATCCAAATGATCCTGTTTAAGTTTTAGACATAATCAGGGTTAGGAAAATAGAACAATTAATCATTACAGCATTGTCCGATTTGAATCCAATTTAATTTTTGAAGTTCATTTGATGTACTGTAAATTATTTTTAAAATTTTTCCTATGAATTGTTTTTTAAAAAAATTATTATATCTCACTCTATTACTGATATCTATTATTCGAATATAATTTAAATTTACCATCTCGCATATACAAGATAGCCAAATGATGTTTTTTACGGTTTGAACACAACCAGAATTAAGAAAATGCAATTACTAATAGCGTTGGCCATTGTTCCTATTTAATTTTAATTCAATTTTTAGATATAATTTGTTTTACACTAAATAATTATTTTAAATTTTTTATTGTATTGTGTTTTAAAAAAATAGTCATATCTCACTCAATTACGGTTATCTATTATTCAAATTTATTTTAAAATTAATATTTAGGTTATACAAGATTACTCAAATGATCCTTTTTAAGTTCTGGACATAACCAGGGTTAAGAAAACAGAACGATTAATCATTATAGCATTGTCCGATTTGCTTCCAATTTAATTTTTGAAGTTCATTTGATTTACTGTAAATTATTTTTTAAATTTTTCTTATAAATTCTTTTTAAAAAAAAAATTATATCTCACTCTATTACTGTTATCTATTTTTCGAATAAGATTTAAATTTACTATTTCGCATATACAAAATAGCCAAATGATGTTCTTTACGGTTTGAAGACAACCACAATTAAGAAAACATAATAACTAATAGCATCAACGATTGTTCGGATTTAATTTTTAGATATAATTTGATTAACCCTAAATGATTTTTAAAAATATTTTAATGTATTGTGTTTAAAAAAATAGTCATATCTCACTCAATTACGGTTATCTATTATTCAAATTTATTTTAAAATTAATTTTTAGTTATACAAGATGACCCAAATGATCCTTTTTAAGTTTTGGACATAATCAGGGTTAAGAAAGTAGAACAATTAATCATTATAGCATTGTCCGACTTGATTCCAATTTAATCTTTGGTGTTCATTTGATGTACTGTCAATTATTTTTAAAATTTTTCTTATGAATTGTTTTTTAAAAAAATTATTATATCTCACTCTATTACTGATATCTATTATTCGAATATAATTTAAATTTACCATTTCGCATATACAAGATAGCCAAATGATGTTTTTTACGGTTTGAACACAACCAGAATTAAGAAAATATAATAACTAATAGCGTTAGCGATTGTTCCGATTTAATTTTAATTTAACTTTTAGATATAATTTAATTAACCCTAAATGATTTTTAAAAATATTTTGATGTATTGTGTTTAAAAAAAAATAGTCATATCTCACTCAATTACGGTTATCTATTATTCAAATTTATTTTAAAATTAATATTTAGTTATAGAAGATGATCCAAATGATCCTGTTTAAGTTTTAGATATGTCTAAAGGGTTAGGAAAATAGAACAATTAATCATTACAGCATTGTCCGATTTGAATCCAATTTAATTTTTGAAGTTCATTTGATGTACTGTAAATTATTTTTAAAATTTTTCTTAAGAATTGTTTTTTAAAAAAATAATTATATCTCACTCTATTACTGTTATTTATTCTTCGAATATAATTTACATTTGCTATTTCGCATATACAAGATAGCCAAATGATGTTTTTTGCGGTTTGAACACAACCAGAGTTAAGAAAATGGAATAACTAATAGCGTTGGCTATTGTTCCGATTTAATTTTAATTCAATTTTTAGATATAATTTGATTAACCCTAAATGATTTTTAAAAATAGTTTTATGTAATATGTTTTAAAAAATTGTCATATCTCACTCAATTACGGTTATCTATTATTCAAATTTATTTTAAAATTAATATTTAGGTTATACAAGATTACTCAAATGATCCTTTTTAAGTTCTGGACATAACCAGGGTTAAGAAAACAGAACGATTAATTATTATAGCATTGTCCGATTTGATTCCAATTTAATTTTTGAAGTTCATATTTACTGTAAATTATTTTTTAAATTTTTCTTATAAATTCTTTTTAAAAAAAAAATTATATCTTACTCTATTACTGTTATCTATTATTGGAATAAGATTTAAATTTACTATTTCGCATATACAAGATAGCCAAATGATGTTCTTTACGGTTTGAAGACAACCACAATTAAGAAAACATAATAACTAATAGCATTAACGATTGTTCCGATTTAATTTTTCGATATAATTTGATTAACCCTAAATGATTTTTAAAAATATTTTGATGTATTGTGTTTAAAAAAAATAATCATATCTCTCTCAATTACGGTTATCTATTATTCAAATTTATTTTAAAATTAATATTTAGTTTATACAAGATGACTCAAATGATCCTTTTTAAGTTTTGTACATAACCAGGGTTAAGAAAATAGAACAATTAATTATTATAGCATTATCCGATTTGATTCCAATTTAATTTTTGAAGTTCATTTGATGTACTGTAAATTATTTTTAAAATTTTTCTTAAGAATTGTTTTTTAAAAAAATAATTATATCTCACTCTATTACTATTATTTATCATTCGAATATAATTTACATTTGCTATTTCGCATATAGAAGATAGCCAAATGATGTTTTTTACGGTTTGAACACAACCACAATTAAGAAAACATAATAACTAATAGCATTAACGATTGTTCCGATTTAATTTTTAGATATAATTTAATTAACCCTAAATGATTTTTAAAAATATTTTGATGTATTGTGTTTAAAAAAAATAATCATATCTCTCTCAATTACGGTTATCTATTATTCAAATTTATTTTAAAATTAATATTTAGTTTATACAAGATGACTCAAATGATCCTTTTTATGTTTTGGACATAACCAGGATAAAGAAAATCGATTACTATTACCTATAGCTATTGTTCCGATATGATTTCAATTTAATTTTTAGATATAATTTGTTTAACCCTAAGTAATTTTTTAAAATATTTTGATGTATTGTGTTTAAAAGAAAATAGTTATATCTCACTCAATTACGGTTATCTATTATTCAAATTTATTTTAAAATTAATATTTAGTTATACAAGATGACCCAAATGATCCTTTTTAAGTTTTGGACATAATCAGGGTTAAGAAAGTAGAACAGTTAATCATTATAGCATTGTCCGATTCGTTTCCAATTTAATCTTTGGTGTTCATTTGATGTACTGTAAATTATTTTTAAAATTTTTTTTTATGAATTGTTTTTTAAAAAAATTATTATATCTCACTCTATTACTGATATCTATTATTCGTATATAAGTTAAATTTACCATTTCGCATATACATGATAGCCAAATGATGTTTTTTACGGTTTGAACACAACCAGAATTAAGAAAATATAATAACTAATTGCGTTAACGATTGTTCCGATTTAATTTTAATTTAACTTTTTGATATAATTTAATTAACCCTAAATGATTTTTAAAAATATTTTGATGTATTGTGTTTAAAAAAAAATAGTCATATCTCACTCAATTACGGTTATCTATTATTCAAATTTATTTTAAAATTAATATTTAGTTATACAAGATGACCCAAATGATCCTTTTTAAGTTTTAGACATAATCAGGGTTAGGAAAATAGAACAATTAATCATTACAGCATTGTCCGATTTGATTCCAATTTAATTTTTGAAGTTCATTTGATTTACTGTAAATTATTTTTAAATTTTTCTTATAAATTGTTTTTTAAAAAAAATAATTATATCTCACTCTATTACTGTTATCTATTATTCAAATATAATTTAAAATTATTATTTAGTTTATACAAGATGACTCAAATGATCCTTTTTATGATTTGGACATAACCAGGATAAAGAAAATCGATTACTATTACCTATAGCTATTGTTCCGATATGATTTTTATTTAATTTTTAGATATAATTTGTTTTACCCTAAATAATTATTTTAAATTTTTTAATGTATTGTGTTTTAAAAAAATAGTCATATATCACTCAATTACGGTTATCTATTATTCAAATTTATTTTAAAATTAATATTTAGGTTATACAAGATTACTCAAATGATCCTTTTTAAGTTCTGGACATAACCAGGGTTAACAAAATAGAACGATTAATCATTATAGCATTCTCCGATTTGATTCCAATTTAATTTTTCGATATAATTTGATTAACCCTAAATGATTTTTAAAAATATTTTGATGTATTGTGTTTTAAAAAAATAATCATATCTCTCTCAATTACGGTTATCTATTATTCAAATTTATTTTAAAATTAATATTTAGTTTATACAAGATGACTCAAATGATCCTTTTAAGTTTTGGACATAACCAGGGTTAAGAAAATAGAACAATTAATCATTATAGCATTGTCCGATTTGATTCCAATTTAATTTTTGAAGTTCATTTGATGTACTGTAAATTATTTTTAAAATTTTTCTTATGAATTGTTTTTAAAAAAAAGAATTTTATCTCACTCTATTACTGATATCTATTATTCGAATATAATTTAAATTTACTATTTCGCATATACAAGATAGCCAAATGATGTTTTTTGCGGTTTGAACACAACCAGACTTAAGAAAATGGAATAACTAATAGCGTTAGCGATTGTTCCGATTTAATTTTAATTCAATTTTTAGATATAATTTGATCAACCCTAAATGATTTTTAAAAATAGTTGTATGTAATATGTTTTAAAAAAATAGTCATATCTCACTTAATTACGGTTATCTATTATTCAAATATAATTTAAAATTAATATTTAGGTTATCAAGATGACTCAAATGATCCTTCTTAAGTTTTGGACATAACCAGAATAAAGAAAATCGACTTCTATTACCTATAGCTATTGTACCCATATGATTTCAATTTCATTTTTACATATAATTTGTTTAACCCTAAGTAATATTTTTAAATATTTTGATGTATTGTGATTAAAAAAAATAGTCATATCTCACTCAATTACGGTTATCTATTATTCAAATTTATTTTAAAATTAATATTTAGTTATAGAAGATGATCCAAATGATCCTGTTTAAGTTTTAGACATAATCAGGGTTAGGAAAATAGAACAATTAATCATTACAGCATTGTCCGATTTGAATCCAATTTAATTTTTGAAGTTCATTTGATGTACTGTAAATTATTTTTAAAATTTTTCTTAAGAATTGTTTTTTAAAAAAATAATTATATCTCACTCTATTACTGTTATTTATTATTCGAATATAATTTACATTTGCTATTTCGCATATACAAGATAGCCAAATGATGTTTTTTGCGGTTTGAACACAACCAGAGTTAAGAAAATGGAATAACTAATAGCGTTGGCTATTGTTCCGATTTAATTTTAATTCAATTTTTAGATATAATTTGATTAACCCTAAATGATTTTTAAAAATAGTTTTATGTAATATGTTTTAAAAAATTGTCATATCTCACTCAATTACGGTTATCTATTATTCAAATTTATTTTAAAATTAATATTTAGGTTATACAAGATTACTCAAATGATCCTTTTTAAGTTCTGGACATAACCAGGGTTAAGAAAACAGAACGATTAATTATTATAGCATTGTCCGATTTGATTCCAATTTAATTTTTGAAGTTCATAGTTACTGTAAATTATTTTTTAAATTTTTCTTATAAATTCTTTTTAAAAAAAAAATTATATCTTACTCTATTACTGTTATCTATTATTGGAATAAGATTTAAATTTACTATTTCGCATATACAAGATAGCCAAATGATGTTCTTTACGGTTTGAAGACAACCACAATTAAGAAAACATAATAACTAATAGCATTAACGATTGTTCCGATTTAATTTTTCGATATAATTTGATTAACCCTAAATGATTTTTAAAAATATTTTGATATATTGTGTTTAAAAAAAAAAAATCATATCTCTCTCAATTACGGTTATCTATTATTCAAATTTATTTTAAAATTAATATTTAGTTTATACAAGATGACTCAAATGATCCTTTTTAAGTTTTGTACATAACCAGGGTTAAGAAAATAGAACAATTAATCATTATAGCATTATCCGATTTGATTCCAATTTAATTTTTGAAGTTCATTTGATGTACTGTAAATTATTTTTAAAATTTTTCTTAAGAATTGTTTTTTAAAAAAATAATTATATCTCACTCTATTACTGTTATTTATCATTCGAATATAATTTACATTTGCTATTTCGCATATACAAGATAGCCAAATGATGTTTTTTACGGTTTGAACACAACCACAATTAAGAAAACATAATAACTAATAGCATTAACGATTGTTCCGATTTAATTTTTAGATATAATTTGATTAACCCTAAATGATTTTTAAAAATATTTTAATGTATTGTGTTTAAAAAAGTAGTCATATCTCACTCAATTAAGGTTATCTATTATTCAAATATAATTTTAAATTATTATTTAGTTTATACAAGATGACTCAAATGATCCTTTTTATGTTTTGGACATAACCAGGATAAAGACAATCGATTACTATTACCTATAGCTATTGTTCCGATATGATTTCAATTTAATTTTTAGATATAATTTGTTTAACCCTAAGTAATTTTTTAAAATATTTTGATGTATTGTGTTTAAAAAAAATAGTCATATCTCACTCAATTACGGTTATCTATTATTCAAATTTATTTTAAAATTAATATTTAGTTATACAAGATGACCCAAATGATCCTTTTTAAGTTTTGGACATAATCAGGGTTAAGAAAGTAGAACAATTAATCATTATAGCATTGTCCGATTTGTTTCCAATTTAATCTTTGGTGTTCATTTGATGTACTGTAAATTATTTTTAAATTTTTTTTATGAATTGTTTTTTAAAAAAATTATTATATCTCACTCTATTACTGATATCTATTATTCGTATATAAGTTAAATTTACCATTTCGCATATACATGATAGCCAAATGATGTTTTTTACGGTTTGAACACAACCAGAATTAAGAAAATATAATAACTAATTGCGTTAACGATTGTTCCGATTTAATTTTAATTTAACTTTTTGATATAATTTAATTAACCCTAAATGATTTTTAAAAATATTTTGATGTATTGTGTTTAAAAAAAAAATAGTCATATCTCACTCAATTACGGTTATCTATTATTCAAATTTATTTTAAAATTAATATTTAGTTATAGAAGATGATCCAAATGATCCTGTTTAAGTTTTAGACATAATCAGGGTTAGGAAAATAGAACAATTAATCATTACAGCATTGTCCGATTTGAATCCAATTTAATTTTTGAAGTTCATTTGATGTACTGTAAATTATTTTTAAAATTTTTCCTATGAATTGTTATTTAAAAAAATTATTATATCTCACTCTATTACTGATATCTATTATTCGAATATAATTTAAATTTACCATTTCGCATATACAAGATAGCCAAATGATGTTTTTTACGGTTTGAACACAACCAGAATTAAGAAAATGCAATTACTAATAGCGTTGGCCATTGTTCCTATTTAATTTTAATTCAATTTTTAGATATAATTTGTTTTACACTAAATAATTATTTTAAATTTTTTAATGTATTGTGTTTTAAAAAAATAGTCATATCTCACTCAATTACGGTTATCTATTATTCAAATTTATTTTAAAATTAATATTTAGTTTATACAAGATGACTCAAATGATCCTTTTTAAGTTTTGTACATAACCAGGGTTAAGAAAATAGAACAATTAATTATTATAGCATTGTCCGATTTGATTCCAATTTAATTTTTGAAGTTCATTTGATGTACTGTAAATTATTTTTAAAATTTTTCTTATGAATTGTTTTTTAAAAAAAATATTATATCTCACTCTATTACTGATATCTATTATTCGAATATAATTTAAATTTACCATTTCGCATATACAAGATAGCCAAATGATGTTTTTTGCGGTTTGAACACAACCAGAGTTAAGAAAATGGAATAACTAATAGCGTTGGCTATTGTTCCGATTTAATTTTAATTCAATTTTTAGATATAATTTGATTAACCCTAAATGATTTTTAAAAATAGTTTTATGTAATATGTTTTAAAAAAATTGTCATATCTCACTCAATTATGGTTATCTATTATTCAAATATAATTTTAAATTATTATTTAGTTTATACAAGATGACTCAAATCATCCTTTTAATGTTTTGGACATAACCAGGATAAAGAAAATCGATTACTATTACCTATAGCTATTGTTCCGATATGATTTCAATTTAATTTTTAGATATAATTTGTTTAACCCTAAGTAATTTTTTAAAATATTTTAATGTATTGTGTTTAAAAAAAAATAGTCATATCTCACTCAATTACGGTTATCTATTATTCAAATTTATTTTAAAATTAATATTGTTATACAAGATGACCCAAATGATCCTTTTTAAGTTTTGGACATAATCAGGGTTAAGAAAGTAGAACAATTAATCATTATAGCATTGTCCGATTTGATTCCAATTTAATCTTTGGTGTTCATTTGATGTACTGTAAATTATTTTTAAAATTTTTCTTATGAATTGTTTTTTAAAAAAAATATTATATCTCACTCTATTACTGATATCTATTATTCGAATATAATTTAAATTTACCATTTCGCATATACAAGATAGCCAAATGATGTTCTTTGCGGTTTGAACACAACCAGAGTTAAGGAAATGGAATAACTAATAGCGTTGGCTATTGTTCCGATTTAATTTTAATTCAATTTTTAGATATAATTTGATTAACCCTAAATGATTTTTAAAAATAGTTTTATGTAATATGTTTTAAAAAAATTGTCATATCTCACTCAATTACGGTTATCTATTATTCAAATTTATTTCAAAATTAATATTTAGGTTATACAAGATTACTCAAATGATCCTTTTTAAGTTCTGGACATAACCAGGGTTAAGAAAACAGAACGATTAATTATTATAGCATTGTCCGATTTGATTCCAATTTAATTTTTGAGGTTCATTTGATTTACTGTAAATTATTTTTTAAATTTTTCTTATAAATTCTTTTAAAAAAAAAAAATTATATCTTACTCTATTACTGTTATCTATTATTGGAATAAGATTTAAATTTACTATTTCGCATATACAAGATAGCCAAATGCTGTTCTTTACGGTTTGAAGACAACCACAATTAAGAAAACATAATAACTAATAGCATTAACGATTGTTCCGATTTAATTTTTCGATATAATTTGATTAACCCTAAATGATTTTTAAAAATATTTTGATGTATTGTGTTTAAAAAAAATAATCATATCTCTCTCAATTACGGTTATCTATTATTCAAATTTATTTTAAAATTAATATTTAGTTTATACAAGATGACTCAAATGATCCTTTTTAAGTTTTGTACATAACCAGGGTTAAGAAAATAGAACAATTAATCATTATAGCATTATCCGATTTGATTCCAATTTAATTTTTGAAGTTCATTTGATGTACTGTAAATTATTTTTAAAATTTTTCTTAAGAATTGTTTTTTAAAAAAATAATTATATCTCACTCTATTACTGTTATTTATTATTCGAATATAATTTACATTTGCTATTTCGCATATACAAGATAGCCAAATGATGTTTTTTACGGTTTGAACACAACCACAATTAAGAAAACATAATAACTAATAGCATTAACGATTGTTCCGATTTAATTTTTAGATATAATTTGATTAACCCTAAATGATTTTTAAAAATATTTTAATTTATTGTGTTTAAAAAAATAGTCATATCTCACTCAATTACGGTTATCTATTATTCAAATATAATTTTAAATTATTATTTAGTTTATACAAGATGACTGAAATGATCCTTTTAATGTTTTGGACATAACCAGGATAAAGAAAATCGATTACTATTACCTATAGCTATTGTTCCGATATGATTTCAATTTAATTTTTAGATATAATTTGTTTAACCCTAAGTAATATTTTAAAATATTTTGATGTATTGTGTTTAAAAAAAAATAGTCATATCTCACTCAATTACGGTTATCTATTATTCAAATTTATTTTAAAATTAATATTTAGTTATACAAGATGACCCAAATGATCCTTTTTAAGTTTTGGACATAATCAGGGTTAAGAAAGTAGAACAGTTAATCATTATAGCATTGTCCGATTCGTTTCCAATTTAATCTTTGGTGTTCATTTGATGTACTGTAAATTATTTTTAAATTTTTTTTTGATGAATTGTTTTTAAAAAAAATTATTATATCTCACTCTATTACTGATATCTATTATTCGTATATAAGTTAAATTTACCATTTCGCATATACATGATAGCCAAATGATGTTTTTTACGGTTTGAACACAACCAGAATTAAGAAAATATAATAACTAATTGCGTTAACGATTGTTCCGATTTAATTTTAATTTAACTTTTTGATATAATTTAATTAACCCTAAATGATTTTTAAATATATTTTGATGTATTGTGTTTAAAAAAAAATAGTCATATCTCACTCAATTACGGTTATCTATTATTCAAATTTATTTTAAAATTAATATTTAGTTATAGAAGATGATCCAAATGATCCTGTTTAAGTTTTAGACATAATCAGGGTTAGGAAAATAGAACAATTAATCATTACAGCATTGTCCGATTTGAATCCAATTTAATTTTTGAAGTTCATTTGATGTACTGTAAATTATTTTTAAAATTTTTCCTATGAATTGTTTTTTTAAAAAAATTATTATATCTCACTCTATTACTGATATCTATTATTCAAAAATTATTTAAATTTACCATTTCGCATATACATGATAGCCAAATGATGTTTTTTACGGTTTGAACACAACCAGAATTAAGAAAATGCAATTACTAATAGCGTTGGCCATTGTTCCTATTTAATTTTAATTCAATTTTTAGATATAATTTGTTTTACACTAAATGATTATTTTAAATTTTTTAATGTATTGTGTTTTAAAAAAATAGTCATATCTCACTCAATTACGGTTATCTATTATTCAAATTTATTTTAAAATTAATATTTAGGTTATACAAGATTACTCAAATGATCCTTTTTAAGTTCTGGACATAACCAGGGCGAAGAAAACAGAACGATTAATCATTATAGCATTGTCCGATTTGCTTCCAATTTAATTTTTGAAGTTCATTTGATTTACTGTAAATTATTTTTTAAATTTTTCTTATAAATTCTTTTAAAAAAAAAAATTATATCTCACTCTATTACTGTTATCTATTATTCGAATAAGATTTAAATTTACTATTTCGCATATACAAGATAGCCAAATGATGTTCTTTACGGTTTGAAGACAACCACAATTAAGAAAACATAATAACTAATAGCATTAACGATTGTTCCGATTTAATTTTTCGATATAATTTGATTAACCCTAAATGATTTTTAAAAATATTTTGATGTATTGTGTTTAAAAAAAATAATCCTATCTCTCTCAATTACGGTTATCTATTATTCAAATTTATTTTAAAATTAATATTTAGTTTATACAAGATGACTCAAATGATCCTTTTTAAGTTTTGTACATAAGCAGGGTTAAGAAAATAGAACAATTAATCATTATAGCATTATCCGATTTGATTCCAATTTAATTTTTGAAGTTCATTTGATGTACTGTAAATTATTTTTAAATTTTTTCTTAAGAATTGTTTTTTAAAAAAATAATTATATCTCACTCTATTACTGTTATTTATTATTCGAATATAATTTACATTTGCTATTTCGCATATACAAGATAGCCAAATGATGTTTTTTACGGTTTGAACACAACCACAATTAAGAAAACATAATAACTAATAGCATTAACGATTGTTCCGATTTAATTTTTAGATATAATTTGATTAACCCTAAATGATTTTTAAAAATATTTTAATTTATTGTGTTTAAAAAAATAGTCATATCTCACTCAATTACGGTTATCTATTATTCAAATATAATTTTAAATTATTATTTAGTTTATACAAGATGACTCAAATGATCCTTTTTATGTTTTGGACATAACCAGAATAAAGAAAATCGATTACTATTACCTATAGCTATTGTTCCGATATGATTTCAATTTAATTTTTAGATATAATTTGTTTAACCCTAAGTAATTTTTTAAAATATTTTGATGTATTGTGTTTAAAAAAAAATAGTCATATCTCACTCAATTACGGTTATCTATTATTCAAATTTATTTTAAAATTAATATTTAGTTATACAAGATGACCCAAATGATCCTTTTTAAGTTTTGGACATAATCAGGGTTAAGAAAGTAGAACAGTTAATCATTATAGCATTGTCCGATTCGTTTCCAATTTAATCTTTGGTGTTCATTTGATGTACTGTAAATTATTTTTAAAATTTTTTTTGATGAATTGTTTTTAAAAAAAATTATTATATCTCACTCTATTACTGATATCTATTATTCGTATATAAGTTAAATTTACCATTTCGCATATACATGATAGCCAAATGATGTTTTTTACGGTTTGAACACAACCAGAATTAGGAAAATATAATAACTAATTGCGTTAACGATTGTTCCGATTTAATTTTAATTTAACTTTTTGATATAATTTAATTAACCCTAAATGATTTTTAAAAATATTTTGATGTATTGTGTTTAAAAAAAAATAGTCATATCTCACTCAATTACGGTTATCTATTATTCAAATTTATTTTAAAATTAATATTTAGGTTATACAAGATTACTCAAATGATCCTTTTTAAGTTCTGGACATAACCAGGGTTAAGAAAACAGAACGATTAATCATTATAGCATTGTCCGATTTGCTTCCAATTTAATTTTTGAAGTTCATTTGATTTACTGTAAATTATTTTTTAAATTTTTCTTATAAATTCTTTTTAAAAAAAAATTATATCTCACTCTATTACTGTTATCTATTATTCGAATAAGATTTAAATTTACTATTTCGCATATACAAGATAGCCAAATGATGTTCTTTACGGTTTGAAGACAACCACAATTAAGAAAACATAATAACTAATAGCATTAACGATTGTTCCGATTTAATTTTTCGATATAATTTGATTAACCCTAAATGATTTTTAAAAATATTTTGATGTATTGTGTTTAAAAAAAATAATCATATCTCTCTCAATTACGGTTATCTATTTTTCAAATTTATTTTAAAATTAATATTTAGTTTATACAAGATGACTCAAATGATCCTTTTTAAGTTTTGTACATAACCAGGGTTAAGAAAATAGAACAATTAATTATTATAGCATTGTCCGATTTGATTCCAATTTAATTTTTGAAGTTCATTTGATGTACTGTAAATTATTTTTAAAATTTTTCTTATGAATTGTTTTTAAAAAAAATAATTTTATCTCACTCTATTACTGTTATTTATTATTCGAATATAATTTACATTTGCTATTTCGCATATACAAGATAGCCAAATGATGTTTTTTACGGTTTGAACACAACCACAATTAAGAAAACATAATAACTAATAGCATTAACGATTGTTCCGATTTAATTTTTAGATATAATTTGATTAACCCTAAATGATTTTTAAAAATATTTTAATGTATTGTGTTTAAAAAAATAGTCATATCTCACTCAATTACGGTTATCTATTATTCAAATATAATTTTAAATTATTATTTAGTTTATACAAGATGACTCAAATCATCCTTTTTATGTTTTGGACATAACCAGGATAAAGAAAATCGATTACTATTACCTATAGCTATTGTTATGATATGATTTCAATTTAATTTTTAGATATAATTTGTTTAACCCTAAGTAATTTTTTAAAATATTTTAATGTATTGTGTTTAAAAAAAAATAGTCATATCTCACTCAATTACGGTTATCTATTATTCAAATTTATTTTAAAATTAATATTGTTATACAAGATGACCCAAATGATCCTTTTTAAGTTTTGGACATAATCAGGGTTAAGAAAGTAGAACAATTAATCATTATAGCATTGTCCGATTTGATTCCAATTTAATCTTTGGTGTTCATTTGATGTACTGTAAATTATTTTTAAAATTTTTCTTATGAATTGTTTTTTAAAAAAAATATTATATCTCACTCTATTACTGATATCTATTATTCGAATATAATTTAAATTTACCATTTCGCATATACAAGATAGCCAAATGATGTTCTTTGCGGTTTGAACACAACCAGAGTTAAGAAAATGGAATAACTAATAGCGTTGGCTATTGTTCCGATTTAATTTTAATTCAATTTTTAGATATAATTTGATTAACCCTAAATGATTTTTAAAAATAGTTTTATGTAATATGTTTTAAAAAAATTGTCATATCTCACTCAATTACGGTTATCTATTATTCAAATTTATTTTAAAATTAATATTTAGGTTATACAAGATTACTCAAATGATCCTTTTTAAGTTCTGGACATAACCAGGGTTAAGAAAACAGAACGATTAATTATTATAGCATTGTCCGATTTGATTCCAATTTAATTTTTGAGGTTCATTTGATTTACTGTAAATTATTTTTTAAATTTTTCTTATAAATTCTTTTTAAAAAAAAAAATTATATCTTACTCTATTACTGTTATCTATTATTGGAATAAGATTTAAATTTACTATTTCGCATATACAAGATAGCCAAATGCTGTTCTTTACGGTTTGAAGACAACCACAATTAAGAAAACATAATAACTAATAGCATTAACGATTGTTCCGATTTAATTTTTCGATATAATTTGATTAACCCTAAATGATTTTTAAAAATATTTTGATGTATTGTGTTTAAAAAAAATAATCATATCTCTCTCAATTACGGTTATCTATTATTCAAATTTATTTTAAAATTAATATTTAGTTTATACAAGATGACTCAAATGATCCTTTTTAAGTTTTGTACATAACCAGGGTTAAGAAAATAGAACAATTAATCATTATAGCATTATCCGATTTGATTCCAATTTAATTTTTGAAGTTCATTTGATGTACTGTAAATTATTTTTAAAATTTTTCTTAAGAATTGTTTTTTAAAAAAATAATTATATCTCACTCTATTACTGTTATTTATTATTCGAATATAATTTACATTTGCTATTTCGCATATACAAGATAGCCAAATGATGTTTTTTACGGTTTGAACACAACCACAATTAAGAAAACATAATAACTAATAGCATTAACGATTGTTCCGATTTAATTTTTAGATATAATTTGATTAACCCTAAATGATTTTTAAAAATATTTTAATTTATTGTGTTTAAAAAAATAGTCATATCTCACTCAATTACGGTTATCTATTATTCAAATATAATTTTAAATTATTATTTAGTTTATACAAGATGACTGAAATGATCCTTTTTATGTTTTGGACATAACCAGGATAAAGAAAATCGATTACTATTACCTATAGCTATTGTTCCGATATGATTTCAATTTAATTTTTAGATATAATTTGTTTAACCCTAAGTAATATTTTAAAATATTTTGATGTATTGTGTTTAAAAAAAAATAGTCATATCTCACTCAATTACGGTTATCTATTATTCAAATTTATTTTAAAATTAATATTTAGTTATACAAGATGACCCAAATGATCCTTTTTAAGTTTTGGACATAATCAGGGTTAAGAAAGTAGAACAGTTAATCATTATAGCATTGTCCGATTCGTTTCCAATTTAATCTTTGGTGTTCATTTGATGTACTGTAAATTATTTTTAAATTTTTTTTTGATGAATTGTTTTTAAAAAAAATTATTATATCTCACTCTATTACTGATATCTATTATTCGTATATAAGTTAAATTTACCATTTCGCATATACATGATAGCCAAATGATGTTTTTTACGGTTTGAACACAACCAGAATTAAGAAAATATAATAACTAATTGCGTTAACGATTGTTCCGGTTTAATTTTAATTTAACTTTTTGATATAATTTAATTAACCCTAAATGATTTTTAAATATATTTTGATGTATTGTGTTTAAAAAAAAATAGTCATATCTCACTCAATTACGGTTATCTATTATTCAAATTTATTTTAAAATTAATATTTAGTTATAGAAGATGATCCAAATGATCCTGTTTAAGTTTTAGACATAATCAGGGTTAGGAAAATAGAACAATTAATCATTACAGCATTGTCCGATTTGAATCCAATTTAATTTTTGAAGTTCATTTGATGTACTGTAAATTATTTTTAAAATTTTTCCTATGAATTGTTTTTTAAAAAAATTATTATATCTCACTCTATTACTGATATCTATTATTCAAATATTATTTAAATTTACCATTTCGCATATACATGATAGCCAAATGATGTTTTTTACGGTTTGAACACAACCAGAATTAAGAAAATGCAATTACTAATAGCGTTGGCCATTGTTCCTATTTAATTTTAATTCAATTTTTAGATATAATTTGTTTTACACTAAATAATTATTTTAAATTTTTTAATGTATTGTGTTTTAAAAAAATAGTCATATCTCACTCAATTACGGTTATCTATTATTCAAATTTATTTTAAAATTAATATTTAGGTTATACAAGATTACTCAAATGATCCTTTTTAAGTTCTGGACATAACCAGGGCTAAGAAAACAGAACGATTAATCATTATAGCATTGTCCGATTTGCTTCCAATTTAATTTTTGAAGTTCATTTGATTTACTGTAAATTATTTTTTAAGTTTTTCTTATAAATTCTTTTAAAAAAAAAAATTATATCTCACTCTATTACTGTTATCTATTATTCGAATAAGATTTAAATTTACTATTTCGCATATACAAGATAGCCAAATGATGTTCTTTACGGTTTGAAGACAACCACAATTAAGAAAACATAATAACTAATAGCATTAACGATTTTTCCGATTTAATTTTTCGATATAATTTGATTAACCCTAAATGATTTTTAAAAATATTTTGATGTATTGTGTTTAAAAAAAATAATCCTATCTCTCTCAATTACGGTTATCTATTATTCAAATTTATTTTAAAATTAATATTTAGTTTATACAAGATGACTCAAATGATCCTTTTTAAGTTTTGTACATAAGCAGGGTTAAGAAAATAGAACAATTAATCATTATAGCATTATCCGATTTGATTCCAATTTAATTTTTGAAGTTCATTTGATGTACTGTAAATTATTTTTAAATTTTTTCTTAAGAATTGTTTTTTAAAAAAATAATTATATCTCACTCTATTACTGTTATTTATTATTCGAATATAATTTACATTTGCTATTTCGCATATACAAGATAGCCAAATGATGTTTTTTACAATTTGAACACAACCACAATTAAGAAAACATAATAACTAATAGCATTAACGATTGTTCCGATTTAATTTTTAGATATAATTTGATTAACCCTAAATGATTTTTAAAAATATTTTAATTTATTGTGTTTAAAAAAATAGTCATATCTCACTCAATTACGGTTATCTATTATTCAAATATAATTTTAAATTATTATTTAGTTTATACAAGATGACTCAAATGATCCTTTTTATGTTTTGGACATAACCAGAATAAAGAAAATCGATTACTATTACCTATAGCTATTGTTCCGATATGATTTCAATTTAATTTTTAGATATAATTTGTTTAACCCTAAGTAATTTTTTAAAATATTTTGATGTATTGTGTTTAAAAAAAAATAGTCATATCTCACTCAATTACGGTTATCTATTATTCAAATTTATTTTAAAATTAATATTTAGTTATACAAGATGACCCAAATGATCCTTTTTAAGTTTTGGACATAATCAGGGTTAAGAAAGTAGAACAGTTAATCATTATAGCATTGTCCGATTCGTTTCCAATTTAATCTTTGGTGTTCATTTGATGTACTGTAAATTATTTTTAAAATTTTTTTTGATGAATTGTTTTTAAAAAAAATTATTATATCTCACTCTATTACTGATATCTATTATTCGTATATAAGTTAAATTTACCATTTCGCATATACATGATAGCCAAATGATGTTTTTTACGGTTTGAACACAACCAGAATTAGGAAAATATAATAACTAATTGCGTTAACGATTGTTCCGATTTAATTTTAATTTAACTTTTTGATATAATTTAATTAACCCTAAATGATTTTTAAAAATATTTTGATGTATTGTGTTTAAAAAAAAATAGTCATATCTCACTCAATTACGGTTATCTATTATTCAAATTTATTTTAAAATTAATATTTAGGTTATACAAGATTACTCAAATGATCCTTTTTAAGTTCTGGACATAACCAGGGTTAAGAAAACAGAACGATTAATCATTATAGCATTGTCCGATTTGCTTCCAATTTAATTTTTGAAGTTCATTTGATTTACTGTAAATTATTTATTAAATTTTTCTTATAAATTCTTTTTAAAAAAAAATTATATCTCACTCTATTACTGTTATCTATTATTCGAATAAGATTTAAATTTACTATTTCGCATATACAAGATAGCCAAATGATGTTCTTTACGGTTTGAAGACAACCACAATTAAGAAAACATAATAATTAATAGCATTAACGATTGTTCCGATTTAATTTTTCGATATAATTTGATTAACCCTAAATGATTTTTAAAAATATTTTGATGTATTGTGTTTAAAAAAAATAATCATATCTCTCTCAATTACGGTTATCTATTTTTCAAATTTATTTTAAAATTAATATTTAGTTTATACAAGATGACTCAAATGATCCTTTTTAAGTTTTGTACATAACCAGGGTTAAGAAAATAGAACAATTAATTATTATAGCATTGTCCGATTTGATTCCAATTTAATTTTTGAAGTTCATTTGATGTACTGTAAATTATTTTTAAAATTTTTCTTATGAATTGTTTTTAAAAAAAATAATTTTATCTCACTCTATTACTGTTATTTATTATTCGAATATAATTTACATTTGCTATTTCGCATATACAAGATAGCCAAATGATGTTTTTTACGGTTTGAACACAACCACAATTAAGAAAACATAATAACTAATAGCATTAACGATTGTTCCGATTTAATTTTTAGATATAATTTGATTAACCCTAAATGATTTTTAAAAATATTTTAATGTATTGTGTTTAAAAAAATAGTCATATCTCACTCAATTACGGTTATCTATTATTCAAATATAATTTTAAATTATTATTTAGTTTATACAAGATGACTCAACTCATCCTTTTTATGTTTTGGACATAACCAGGATAAAGAAAATCGATTACTATTACCTATAGCTATTGTTATGATATGATTTCAATTTAATTTTTAGATATAATTTGTTTAACCCTAAGTAATTTTTTAAAATATTTTAATGTATTGTGTTTAAAAAAAAATAGTCATATCTCACTCAATTACGGTTATCTATTATTCAAATTTATTTTAAAATTAATATTGTTATACAAGATGACCCAAATGATCCTTTTTAAGTTTTGGACATAATCAGGGTTAAGAAAGTAGAACAATTAATCATTATAGCATTGTCCGATTTGATTCCAATTTAATCTTTGGTGTTCATTTGATGTACTGTAAATTATTTTTAAAATTTTTCTTATGAATTGTTTTTTAAAAAAAATATTATATCTCACTCTATTACTGATATCTATTATTCGAATATAATTTAAATTTACCATTTCGCATATACAAGATAGCCAAATGATGTTTTTTGCGGTTTGAACACAACCAGAGTTAAGAAAATGGAATAACTAATAGCGTTGGCTATTGTTCCGATTTAATTTTAATTCAATTTTTAGATATAATTTGATTAACCCTAAATGATTTTTAAAAATAGTTTTATGTAATATGTTTTAAAAAAATTGTCATATCTCACTCAATTACGGTTATCTATTATTCAAATTTATTTTAAAATTAATATTTAGGTTATACAAGATTACTCAAATGATCCTTTTTAAGTTCTGGACATAACCAGGGTTAAGAAAACAGAACGATTAATTATTATAGCATTGTCCGATTTGATTCCAATTTAATTTTTGAAGTTCATTTGATTTACTGTAAATTATTTTTTAAATTTTTCTTATAAATTCTTTTTAAAAAAAAAAATTATATTTTACTCTATTACTGTTATCTATTATTGGAATAAGATTTAAATTTACTATTTCGCATATACAAGATAGCCAAATGCTGTTCTTTACGGTTTGAAGATAACCACAATTAAGAAAACATAATAACTAATAGCATTAACGATTGTTCCGATTTAATTTTTTGATATAATTTGATTAACCCTAAATGATTTTTAAAAATATTTTGATGTATTGTGTTTAAAAAAAATAATCATATCTCTCTCAATTACGGTTATCTATTATTCAAATTTATTTTAAAATTAATATTTAGTTTATACAAGATGACTCAAATGATCCTTTTTAAGTTTTGTACATAACCAGGGTTAAGAAAATAGAACAATTAATCATTATAGCATTATCCGATTTGATTCCAATTTAATTTTTGAAGTTCATTTGATGTACTGTAAATTATTTTTAAAATTTTTCTTAAGAATTGTTTTTTAAAAAAATAATTATATCTCACTCTATTACTGTTATTTATTATTCGAATATAATTTACATTTGCTATTTCGCATATACAAGATAGCCAAATAATGTTTTTTACGGTTTGAACACAACCACAATTAAGAAAACATAATAACTAATAGCATTAACGATTGTTCCGATTTAATTTTTAGATATAATTTGATTAACCCTAAATGATTTTTAAAAATATTTTAATTTATTGTGTTTAAAAAAATAGTCATATCTCACTCAATTACGGTTATCTATTATTCAAATATAATTTTAAATTATTATTTAGTTTATACAAGATGACTCAAATGATCCTTTTTATGTTTTGGACATAACCAGGATAAAGAAAATCGATTACTATTACCTATAGCTATTGTTCCGATATGATTTCAATTTAATTTTTAGATATAATTTGTTTAACCCTAAGTAATTTTTTAAAATATTTTGATGTATTGTGTTTAAAAAAAATAGTCATATCTCACTCAATTACGGTTATCTATTATTCAAATTTATTTTAAAATTAATATTTAGTTATACAAGATAACCCAAATGATCCTTTTTAAGTTTTGGACATAATCAGGGTTAAGAAAGTAGAACAGTTAATCATTATAGCATTGTCCGATTCGTTTCCAATTTAATCTTTGGTGTTCATTTGATGTACTGTAAATTATTTTTAACATTTTTTTTTAGGAATTGTTTTTTAAAAAAATTATTATATCTCACTCTATTACTGATATCTATTATTCGTATATAAGTTAAATTTACCATTTCGCATATACATGATAGCCAAATGATGTTTTTTACGGTTTGAACACAACCAGAATTAAGAAAATATAATAAATAATTGCGTTAACGATTGTTCCGATTTAATTTTAATTTAACTTTTTGATATAATTTAATTAACCCTAAATGTTTTTTAAAAATATGTTGATGTATTGTGTTTAAAAAAAAATAGTCATATCTCACTCAATTACGGTTATCTATTATTCAAATTTATTTTAAAATTAATATTTAGTTATAGAAGATGATCCAAATGATCCTGTTTAAGTTTTAGACATAATCAGGGTTAGGAAAATAGAACAATTAATCATTACAGCATTGTCCGATTTGAATCCAATTTAATTTTTGAAGTTCATTTGATGTACTGTAAATTATTTTTAAAATTTTTCCTATGAATTGTTTTTTAAAAAAATTATTATATCTCACTCTATTACTGATATCTATTATTCGAATATTATTTAAATTTACCATTTCGCATATACAAGATAGCCAAATGATGTTTTTTACGGTTTGAACACAACCAGAATTAAGAAAATGCAATTACTAATAGCGTTGGCCATTGTTCCTATTTAATTTTAATTCAATTTTTAGATATAATTTGATTAACCCTAAATGATTTTTTAAAATAGTTTTATGTAATATGTTTTAAAAAAATAGTCATATCTCACTCAATTACGGTTATCTATTATTCAAATATAATTTAAAATTCATATTTAGGTTATCAAGATGACTCAAATGATCCTTTTTAAGTTTTGGACATAACCAGAATAAAGAAAATCGATTTCTATTACCTATAGCTATTGTACCGATATGATTTCAATTTAATTTTTACATATAATTTGTTTAACCCTAAGTAATATTTTTACATATTTTGATGTATTGTGATTAAAAAAAATAGTCATATCTCACTCAATTACGGTTATCTATTATTCAAATTTATTTTAAAATTAATGTTTAGGTTATACAAGATGACTCAAATGATCCTTTTTAAGTTTTGGTCATAACCAGGGCTAAGAAAATAGAACAAATAATCATTATAGCATTGTCCGATTTGATTCCAATTTAATCTTTGAAGTTCATTTGATGTACTGTAAATTATTTTTAAAATTTTTCTTACGAATTGTTTTTTAAAAAAAGAATTTTATCTCACTCTATTACTGATATCTATTATTCGAATATAATTTAAGTTTACTATTTCGCATATACAAGATAGCCAAATGATGTTTTTTGCGGTTTGAACACAACCAGAGTTAAGAAAATGTAATTACTAATAGCGTTGGCAATTGTTCCTATTTAATTTTAATTCAATTTTTAGATATAATTTGTTTTACTCTAAATAATTATTTTACATTTTTTAATGTATTGTGTTTTAAAACAATAGTCATATCTCACTCAATTACGGTTATCTATTATTCAAATTTATTTTAAAATTAATATTTAGGTTATACAAGATTACTCAAATGATCCTTTTTAAGTTCTGGACATAACCAGGGTTAAGAAAACAGAACGATTAATCATTATAGCATTGTCCGATTTGATTCCAATTTAATTTTTGAAGTTCATTTGATTTACTGTAAATTATTTTTTAAATTTTTCTTATAAATTCTTTTTAAAAAAAAAAAATTATATCTCACTCTATTACTGTTATCTATTATTGGAATAAGATTTAAATTTACTATTTCGCATATACAAGATAGCCAAATGATGTTCTTTACGGTTTGAAGACAACCACAATTAAGAAAACATAATAACTAATAGCATTAACGATTGTTCCGATTTAATTTTTCGATATAATTTGATTGACCCTAAATGATTTTTAAAAATATTTTGATTTATTGTGTTTAAAAAAAATAATCATATCTCTCTCAATTACGGTTATCTATTATTCAAATTTATTTTAAAATTAATATTTAGTTTATACAAGATTACTCAAATGATCCTTTTTAAGTTCTGGACATAACCAGGGTTAAGAAAACAGAACGATTAATCATTATAGCATTATCCGATTTGATTCCAATTTAATTTTTGAAGTTCATTTGATGTACTGTAAATTATTTTTAAAATTTTTCTTAAGAATTGTTTTTTAAAAAAATAATTATATCTCACTCTATTACTGTTATTCGAATATAATTTACATTTGCTATTTCGCATATACAAGATAGCCAAATGATGTTTTTTATACAAGATGACTCAAATCATCCTTTTTATGTTTTGGACATAACCAGGATAAAGAAAATCGATTACTATTACCTATAGCTATTGTTATGATATGATTTCAATTTATTTTTTAGATATAATTTGTTTAACCCTAAGTAATTTTTTAAAATATTTTAATGTATTGTGTTTAAAAAAAAATAGTCATATCTCACTCAATTACGGTTATCTATTCTTCAAATTTATTTTAAAATTAATATTGTTATACAAGATGACCCAAATGATCCTTTTTAAGTTTTGGACATAATCAGGGTTAAGAAAGTAGAACAATTAATCATTATAGCATTGTCCGATTTGATTCCAATTTAATCTTTGGTGTTCATTTGATGTACTGTAAATTATTTTTAAAATTTTTCTTATGAATTGTTTTTTAAAAAAAATATTATATCTCACTCTATTACTGATATCTATTATTCGAATATAATTTAAATTTACCATTTCGCATATACAAGATAGCCAAATGATGTTTTTTGCGGTTTGAACACAACCAGAGTTAAGAAAATGGAATAACTAATAGCGTTGGCTATTGTTCCGATTTAATTTTAATTCAATTTTTAGATATAATTTGATTAACCCTAAATGATTTTTAAAAATAGTTTTATGTAATATGTTTTAAAAAAATTGTCATATCTCACTCAATTACGGTTATCAAATTTATTTTAAATTATTTTATCGGTATTCAAATTTATTTTAAAATTAATATTTAGGTTATACAAGATTACTCAAATGATCCTTTTTAAGTTCTGGACATAACCAGGGTTAAGAAAACAGAACGATTAATTATTATAGCATTGTTTGATTTGATTCCAATTTAATTTTTGAAGTTCATTTGATTTACTGTAAATTATTTTTTAAATTTTTCTTATAAATTCTTTTTAAAAAAAAAAATTATATCTTACTCTATTACTGTTATCTATTATTGGAATAAGATTTAAATTTACTATTTCGCATATACAAGATAGCCAAATGCTGTTCTTTACGGTTTGAAGATAACCACAATTAAGAAAACATAATAACTAATAGCATTAACGATTGTTCCGATTTAATTTTTCGATATAATTTGATTAACCCTAAATGATTTTTAAAAATATTTTGATGTATTGTGTTTAAAAAAAATAATCATATCTCTCTCAATTACGGTTATCTATTATTCAAATTTATTTTAAAATTAATATTTAGTTTATACAAGATGACTCAAATGATCCTTTTTAAGTTTTGTACATAACCAGGGTTAAGAAAATAGAACAATTAATCATTATAGCATTATCCGATTTGATTCCAATTTAATTTTTGAAGTTCATTTGATGTACTGTAAATTATTTTTAAAATTTTTCTTAAGAATTGTTTTTTAAAAAAATAATTATATCTCACTCTATTACTGTTATTTATTATTCGAATATAATTTACATTTGCTATTTCGCATATACAAGATAGCCAAATAATGTTTTTTACGGTTTGAACACAACCACAATTAAGAAAACATAATAACTAATAGCATTAACGATTGTTCCGATTTAATTTTTAGATATAATTTGATTAACCCTAAATGATTTTTAAAAATATTTTAATTTATTGTGTTTAAAAAAATAGTCATATCTCACTCAATTACGGTTATCTATTATTCAAATATAATTTTAAATTATTATTTAGTTTATACAAGATGACTCAAATGATCCTTTTTATGTTTTGGACATAACCAGGATAAAGAAAATCGATTACTATTACCTATAGCTATTGTTCCGATATGATTTCAATTTAATTTTTAGATATAATTTGTTTAACCCTAAGTAATTTTTTAAAATATTTTGATGTATTGTGTTTAAAAAAAATAGTCATATCTCACTCAATTACGGTTATCTATTATTCAAATTTATTTTAAAATTAATATTTAGTTATACAAGATAACCCAAATGATCCTTTTTAAGTTTTGGACATAATCAGGGTTAAGAAAGTAGAACAGTTAATCATTATAGCATTGTCCGATTCGTTTCCAATTTAATCTTTGGTGTTCATTTGATGTACTGTAAATTATTTTTAACATTTTTTTTTAGGAATTGTTTTTTAAAAAAATTATTATATCTCACTCTATTACTGATATCTATTATTCGTATATAAGTTAAATTTACCATTTCGCATATACATGATAGCCAAATGATGTTTTTTACGGTTTGAACACAACCAGAATTAAGAAAATATAATAAATAATTGCGTTAACGATTGTTCCGATTTAATTTTAATTTAACTTTTTGATATAATTTAATTAAACCTAAATGTTTTTTAAAAATATGTTGATGTATTGTGTTTAAAAAAAAATAGTCATATCTCACTCAATTACGGTTATCTATTATTCAAATTTATTTTAAAATTAATATTTAGTTATAGAAGATGATCCAAATGATCCTGTTTAAGTTTTAGACATAATCAGGGTTGGGAAAATAGAACAATTAATCATTACAGCATTGTCCGATTTGAATCCAATTTAATTTTTGAAGTTCATTTGATGTACTGTAAATTATTTTTAAAATTTTTCCTATGAATTGTTTTTTAAAAAAATTATTATATCTCACTCTATTACTGATATCTATTATTCGAATATTATTTAAATTTACCATTTCGCATATACAAGATAGCCAAATGATGTTTTTTACGGTTTGAACACAACCAGAATTAAGAAAATGCAATTACTAATAGCGTTGGCCATTGTTCCTATTTAATTTTAATTCAATTTTTAGATATAATTTGATTAACCCTAAATGATTTTTTAAAATAGTTTTATGTAATATGTTTTAAAAAAATAGTCATATCTCACTCAATTACGGTTATCTATTATTCAAATATAATTTAAAATTCATATTTAGGTTATCAAGATGACTCAAATGATCCTTTTTAAGTTTTGGACATAACCAGAATAAAGAAAATCGATTTCTATTACCTATAGCTATTGTACCGATATGATTTCAATTTAATTTTTACATATAATTTGTTTAACCCTAAGTAATATTTTTACATATTTTGATGTATTGTGATTAAAAAAAATAGTCATATCTCACTCAATTACGGTTATCTATTATTCAAATTTATTTTAAAATTAATGTTTAGGTTATACAAGATGACTCAAATGATCCTTTTTAAGTTTTGGACATAACCAGGGCTAAGAAAATAGAACAAATAATCATTATAGCATTGTCCGATTTGATTCCAATTTAATCTTTGAAGTTCATTTGATGTACTGTAAATTATTTTTAAAATTTTTCTTACGAATTGTTTTTTAAAAAAAGAATTTTATCTCACTCTATTACTGATATCTATTATTCGAATATAATTTAAGTTTACTATTTCGCATATACAAGATAGCCAAATGATGTTTTTTGCGGTTTGAACACAACCAGAGTTAAGAAAATGTAATTACTAATAGCGTTGGCAATTGTTCCTATTTAATTTTAATTCAATTTTTAGATATAATTTGTTTTACTCTAAATAATTATTTTACATTTTTTAATGTATTGTGTTTTAAAACAATAGTCATATCTCACTCAATTACGGTTATCTATTATTCAAATTTATTTTAAAATTAATATTTAGGTTATACAAGATTACTCAAATGATCCTTTTTAAGTTCTGGACATAACCAGGGTTAAGAAAACAGAACGATTAATCATTATAGCATTGTCCGATTTGATTCCAATTTAATTTTTGAAGTTCATTTGATTTACTGTAAATTATTTTTTAAATTTTTCTTATAAATTCTTTTTAAAAAAAAAAAATTATATCTCACTCTATTACTGTTATCTATTATTGGAATAAGATTTAAATTTACTATTTCGCATATACAAGATAGCCAAATGATGTTCTTTACGGTTTGAAGACAACCACAATTAAGAAAACATAATAACTAATAGCATTAACGATTGTTCCGATTTAATTTTTCGATATAATTTGATTAACCCTAAATGATTTTTAAAAATATTTTGATTTATTGTGTTTAAAAAAAATAATCATATCTCTCTCAATTACGGTTATCTATTATTCAAATTTATTTTAAAATTAATATTTAGTTTATACAAGATTACTCAAATGATCCTTTTTAAGTTCTGGACATAACCAGGGTTAAGAAAACAGAACGATTAATCATTATAGCATTATCCGATTTGATTCCAATTTAATTTTTGAAGTTCATTTGATGTACTGTAAATTATTTTTAAAATTTTTCTTAAGAATTGTTTTTTAAAAAAATAATTATATCTCACTCTATTACTGTTATTCGAATATAATTTACATTTGCTATTTCGCATATACAAGATAGCCAAATGATGTTTTTTATACAAGATGACTCAAATCATCCTTTTTATGTTTTGGACATAACCAGGATAAAGAAAATCGATTACTATTACCTATAGCTATTGTTATGATATGATTTCAATTTATTTTTAGATATAATTTGTTTAACCCTAAGTAATTTTTTAAAATATTTTAATGTATTGTGTTTAAAAAAAAATAGTCATATCTCACTCAATTACGGTTATCTATTCTTCAAATTTATTTTAAAATTAATATTGTTATACAGGATGACCCAAATGATCCTTTTTAAGTTTTGGACATAATCAGGGTTAAGAAAGTAGAACAATTAATCATTATAGCATTGTCCGATTTGATTCCAATTTAATCTTTGGTGTTCATTTGATGTACTGTAAATTATTTTTAAAATTTTTCTTATGAATTGTTTTTTAAAAAAAATATTATATCTCACTCTATTACTGATATCTATTATTCGAATATAATTTAAATTTACCATTTCGCATATACAAGATAGCCAAATGATGTTTTTTGCGGTTTGAACACAACCAGAGTTAAGAAAATGGAATAACTAATAGCGTTGGCTATTGTTCCGATTTAATTTTAATTCAATTTTTAGATATAATTTGATTAACCCTAAATGATTTTTAAAAATAGTTTTATGTAATATGTTTTAAAAAAATTGTCATATCTCACTCAATTACGGTTATCAAATTTATTTTAAATTATTTTATCGGTATTCAAATTTATTTTAAAATTAATATTTAGGTTATACAAGATTACTCAAATGATCCTTTTTAAGTTCTGGACATAACCAGGGTTAAGAAAACAGAACGATTAATTATTATAGCATTGTTTGATTTGATTCCAATTTAATTTTTGAAGTTCATTTGATTTACTGTAAATTATTTTTTAAATTTTTCTTATAAATTCTTTTAAAAAAAAAAAATACTTACTCTATTACTGTTATCTATTATTGGAATAAGATTTAAATTTACTATTTCGCATATACAAGATAGCCAAATGCTGTTCTTTACGGTTTGAAGATAACCACAATTAAGAAAACATAATAACTAATAGCATTAACGATTGTTCCGATTTAATTTTTCGATATAATTTGATTAACCCTAAATGATTTTTAAAAATATTTTGATGTATTGTGTTTAAAAAAAATAATCATATCTCTCTCAATTACGGTTATCTATTATTCAAATTTATTTTAAAATTAATATTTAGTTTATACAAGATGACTCAAATGATCCTTTTTAAGTTTTGTACATAACCAGGGTTAAGAAAATAGAACAATTAATCATTATAGCATTATCCGATTTGATTCCAATTTAATTTTTGAAGTTCATTTGATGTACTGTAAATTATTTTTAAAATTTTTCTTAAGAATTGTTTTTTAAAAAAATAATTATATCTCACTCTATTACTGTTATTTATTATTCGAATATAATTTACATTTGCTATTTCGCATATACAAGATAGCCAAATGATGTTTTTTATACAAGATGACTCAAATGATCCTTTTTATGTTTTGGACATAACCAGGATAAAGAAAATCGATTACTATTACCTATAGCTATTGTTCCGATATGATTTCAATTTAATTTTTAGATATAATTTGTTTAACCCTAAGTAATTTTTTAAAATATTTTGATGTATTGTGTTTAAAAAAAAATAGTCATATCTCACTCAATTACGGTTATCTATTATTCAAATTTATTTTAAAATTAATATTTATTTATACAAGATGACCCAAATGATCCTTTTTAAGTTTTGGACATAATCAGGGTTAAGAAAGTAGAACAGTTAATCATTATAGCATTGTCCGATTCGTTTCCAATTTAATCTTTGGTGTTCATTTGATGTACTGTAAATTATTTTTAACATTTTTTTTTATGAATTGTTTTTTAAAAAAATTATTATATCTCACTCTATTACTGATATCTATTATTCGTATATAAGTTAAATTTACCATTTCGCATATATATGATAGCCAAATGATGTTTTTTACGGTTTGAACACAACCAGAATTAAGAAAATATAATAAATAATTGCGTTAACGATTGTTCCGATTTAATTTTAATTTAACTTTTTGATATAATTTAATTAACCCTAAATGTTTTTTAAAAATATTTTGATGTATTGTGTTTAAAAAAAAATAGTCATATCTCACTCAATTACGGTTATCTATTATTCAAATATATTTTAAAATTAATATTTAGTTATAGAAGATGATCTAAATGATCCTGTTTAAGTTTTAGACATAATCAGGGTTAGGAAAATAGAACAATTAATCATTACAGCATTGTCCGATTTGAATCCAATTTAATTTTTGAAGTTCATTTGATGTACTGTAAATTATTTTTAAAATTTTTCCTATGAATTGTTTTTTAAAAAAATTATTATATCTCACTCTATTACTGATATCTATTATTCGAATATTATTTAAATTTACCATTTCGCATATACAAGATAGCCAAATGATGTTTTTTACGGTTTGAACACAACCAGAATTAAGAAAATGCAATTACTAATAGCGTTGGCCATTGTTCCTATTTAATTTTAATTCAATTTTTAGATATAATTTGATTAACCCTAAATGATTTTTTAAAATAGTTTTATGTAATATGTTTTAAAAAAATAGTCATATCTCACTCAATTACGGTTATCTATTATTCAAATATAATTTAAAATTCATATTTAGGTTATCAAGATGACTCAAATGATCCTTTTTAAGTTTTGGACATAACCAGAATAAAGAAAATCGATTTCTATTACCTAGCTATTGTACCGATATGATTTCAATTTAATTTTTACATATAATTTGTTTAACCCTAAGTAATATTTTTACATATTTTGATGTATTGTGATTAAAAAAAATAGTCATATCTCACTCAATTACGGTTATCTATTATTCAAATTTATTTTAAAATTAATGTTTAGGTTATACAAGATGACTCAAATGATCCTTTTTAAGTTTTGGACATAACCAGGGCTAAGAAAATAGAACAAATAATCATTATAGCATTGTCCGATTTGATTCCAATTTAATCTTTGAAGTTCATTTGATGTACTGTAAATTATTTTTAAAATTTTTCTTACGAATTGTTTTTTAAAAAAAGAATTTTATCTCACTCTATTACTGATATCTATTATTCGAATATAATTTAAATTTACTATTTCGCATATACAAGATAGCCAAATGATGTTTTTTGCGGTTTGAACACAACCAGAGTTAAGAAAATGTAATTACTAATAGCGTTGGCAATTGTTCCTATTTAATTTTAATTCAATTTTTAGATATAATTTGTTTTACTCTAAATAATTATTTTACATTTTTTAATGTATTGTGTTTTAAAACAATAGTCATATCTCACTCAATTACGGTTATCTATTATTCAAATTTATTTTAAAATTAATATTTAGGTTATACAAGATTACTCAAATGATCCTTTTTAAGTTCTGGACATAACCAGGGTTAAGAAAACAGAACGATTAATCATTATAGCATTGTCCGATTTGATTCCAATTTAATTTTTGAAGTTCATTTGATTTACTGTAAATTATTTTTTAAATTTTTCTTATAAATTCTTTTTAAAAAAAAAAAATTATATCTCACTCTAATACTGTTATCTATTATTGGAATAAGATTTAAATTTACTATTTCGCATATACAAGATAGCCAAATGATGTTTTTTACGGTTTGAAGACAACCACAATTAAGAAAACATAATAACTAATAGCATTAACGATTGTTCCGATTTAATTTTTCGATATAATTTGATTAACCCTAAATGATTTTTAAAAATATTTTGATTTATTGTGTTTAAAAAAAATAATCATATCTCTCTCAATTACGGTTATCTATTATTCAAATTTATTTTAAAATTAATATTTAGTATATACAAGATTACTCAAATGATCCTTTTTAAGTTCTGGACATAACCAGGGTTAAGAAAACAGAACGATTAATCATTATAGCATTATCCGATTTGATTCCAATTTAATTTTTGAAGTTCATTTGATGTGCTGTAAATTATTTTTAAAATTTTTTTTATGAATTGTTTTTTAAAAAAATTATTATATCTCACTCTATTACTGATATCTATTATTCGAATATAATTTAAATTTACCATTTCGCATATACAAGATAGCCAAATGATGTTTTTTACGGTTTGAACACAACCAGAATTAAGAAAATATAATAACTAATAGCATTAACGATTGTTCCGATTTAATTTTAATTTAACTTTTAGATATAATTTAATTAACCCTAAATGATTTTTAAAAATATTTTGATGTATTGTGTTTAAAAAAAAATAGTCATATCTCACTCAATTACGGTTATCTATTATTCAAATTTATTTTAAAATTAATATTTAGTTATAGAAGATGATCCAAATGATCCTGTTTAAGTTTTAGACATAATCAGGGTTAGGAAAATAGAACAATTAATCATTACAGCATTGTCCGATTTGAATCCAATTTAATTTTTGAAGTTCATTTAATGTACTGTAAATTATTTTTAAAATTTTTCTTAAGAATTGTTTTTTAAAAAAATAATTATATCTCACTCTATTACTGTTATTTATTATTCGAATATAATTTACATTTGCTATTTCGCATATACAAGATAGCCAAATGATGTTTTTTACGGTTTGAACACAACCACATTTAAGAAAACATAATAACTAATAGCATTAACGATTGTTCCGATTTAATTTTTAGATATAATTTGATTAACCCTAAATGATTTTTAAAAATATTTTAATGTATTGTGTTTAAAAAAATAGTCATATCTCACTTAATTACGGTTATCTATTATTCAAATATAATTTTAAATTATTATTTAGTTTATACAAGATGATTCAAATGATTCTTTTTATGTTTTGGACATAACCAGGATAAAGAAAATCGATTACTATTACCTATAGCTATTGTTCCGATATGATTTCAATTTAATTTTTAGATATAATTTGTTTAACCCTAAGTAATTTTTTAAAATATATTGATGTATTGTGTTTAAAAAAAAAATAGTCATATCTCACTCAATTACGGTTATCTATTATTCAAATTTATTTTAAAATTAATATTTAGTTATACAAGATGACCCAAATGATCCTTTTTAAGTTTTGGACATAATCAGGGTTAAGAAAGTAGAACAATTAATCATTATAGCATTGCCCGATTCGTTTCCAATTTAATCTTTGGTGTTCATTTGATGTACTGTAAATTATTTTTAAAATTTTTTTTATGAATTGTTTTTTAAAAAAATTATTATATCTCACTCTATTACTGATATCTATTATTCGAATATAAAAATTTACCATTTCGCATATACAAGATAGCCAAATGATGTTTTTTACGGTTTGAACACAACCAGAATTAAGAAAATATAATAACTAATAGCGTTAACGATTGTTCCGATTTAATTTTAATTTAACTTTTAGATATAATTTAATTAACCCTAAATGATTTTTAAAAATATTTTGATGTATTGTGTTTAAAAAAAAATAGTCATATCTCACTCAATTACGGTTATCTATTATTCAAATTTATTTTAAAATTAATATTTAGTTATACAAGATGACCCAAATGATCCTTTTTAAGTTTTGGACATAATCAGGGTTAAGAAAGTAGAACAGTTAATCATTATAGCATTGTCCGATTCGTTTCCAATTTAATCTTTGGTGTTCATTTGATGTACTGTAAATTATTTTTAAAATTTTTTTTGATGAATTGTTTTTAAAAAAAATTATTATATCTCACTCTATTACTGATATCTATTATTCGTATATAAGTTAAATTTACCATTTCGCATATACATGATAGCCAAATGATGTTTTTTACGGTTTGAACACAACCAGAATTAGGAAAATATAATAACTAATTGCGTTAACGATTGTTCCGATTTAATTTTAATTTAACTTTTTGATATAATTTAATTAACCCTAAATGATTTTTAAAAATATTTTGATGTATTGTGTTTAAAAAAAAATAGTCATATCTCACTCAATTACGGTTATCTATTATTCAAATTTATTTTAAAATTAATATTTAGGTTATACAAGATTACTCAAATGATCCTTTTTAAGTTCTGGACATAACCAGGGTTAAGAAAACAGAACGATTAATCATTATAGCATTGTCCGATTTGCTTCCAATTTAATTTTTGAAGTTCATTTGATTTACTGTAAATTATTTTTTAAATTTTTCTTATAAATTCTTTTTAAAAAAAAATTATATCTCACTCTATTACTGTTATCTATTATTCGAATAAGATTTAAATTTACTATTTCGCATATACAAGATAGCCAAATGATGTTCTTTACGGTTTGAAGACAACCACAATTAAGAAAACATAATAACTAATAGCATTAACGATTGTTCCGATTTAATTTTTCGATATAATTTGAATAACCCTAAATGATTTTTAAAAATATTTTGATGTATTGTGTTTAAAAAAAATAATCATATCTCTCTCAATTACGGTTATCTATTTTTCAAATTTATTTTAAAATTAATATTTAGTTTATACAAGATGACTCAAATGATCCTTTTTAAGTTTTGTACATAACCAGGGTTAAGAAAATAGAACAATTACTTATTATAGCATTGTCCGATTTGATTCCAATTTAATTTTTGAAGTTCATTTGATGTACTGTAAATTATTTTTAAAATTTTTCTTATGAATTGTTTTTAAAAAAAATAATTTTATCTCACTCTATTACTGTTATTTATTATTCGAATATAATTTACATTTGTTATTTCGCATATACAAGATAGCCAAATGATGTTTTTTACGGTTTGAACACAACCACAATTAAGAAAACATAATAACTAATAGCATTAACGATTGTTCCGATTTAATTTTTAGATATAATTTGATTAACCCTAAATGATTTTTAAAAATATTTTAATGTATTGTGTTTAAAAAAATAGTCATATCTCACTCAATTACGGTTATCTATTATTCAAATATAATTTTAAATTATTATTTAGTTTATACAAGATGACTCAAATCATCCTTTTTATGTTTTGGACATAACCAGGATAAAGAAAATCGATTACTATTACCTATAGCTATTGTTATGATATGATTTCAATTTAATTTTTAGATATAATTTGTTTAACCCTAAGTAATTTTTTAAAATATTTTGATGTATTGTGTTTAAAAAAAAATAGTCATATCTCACTCAATTACGGTTATCTATTATTCAAATTTATTTTAAAATTAATATTTATTTATACAAGATGACCCAAATGATCCTTTTTAAGTTTTGGACATAGTCAGGGTTAAGAAAGTAGAACAATTAATCATTATAGCATTGTCCGATTTGATTCCAATTTAATCTTTGGTGTTCATTTGATGTACTGTAAATTATTTTTAAAATTTTTCTTATAAATTGTTTTTTAAAAAAAATATTATATCTCACTCTATTACTGATATCTATTATTCGAATATAATTTAAATTTACCATTTCGCATATACAAGATAGCCAAATGATGTTTTTTGCGGTTTGAACACAACCAGAGTTAAGAAAATGGAATAACTAATAGCGTTGGCTATTGTTCCGATTTAATTTTAATTCAATTTTTAGATATAATTTGATTAACCCTAAATGATTTTTAAAAATAGTTTTATGTAATATGTTTTAAAAAAATTGTCATATCTCACTCAATTACGGTTATCAAATTTATTTTAAATTATTTTATGGGTATTCAAATTTATTTTAAAATTAATATTTAGGTTATACAAGATTACTCAAATGATCCTTTTTAAGTTCTGGACATAACCAGGGTTAAGAAAACAGAACGATTAATTATTATAGCATTGTCCGATTTGATTCCAATTTAATTTTTGAAGTTCATTTGATTTACTGTAAATTATTTTTTAAATTTTTCTTATAAATTCTTTTTAAAAAAAAAATTATATCTTACTCTATTACTGTTATCTATTATTGGAATAAGATTTAAATTTACTATTTCGCATATACAAGATAGCCAAATGCTTTTCTTTACGGTTTGAAGATAACCACAATTAAGAAAACATAATAACTAATAGCATTAACGATTGTTCCGATTTAATTTTTCGATATAATTTGATTAACCCTAAATGATTTTTAAAAATATTTTGATGTATTGTGTTTAAAAAAAATAATCATATCTCTCTCAATTACGGTTATCTATTATTCAAATTTATTTTAAAATTAATATTTAGTTTATACAAGATGACTCAAATGATCCTTTTTAAGTTTTGTACATAACCAGGGTTAAGAAAATAGAACAATTAATCATTATAGCATTATCCGATTTGATTCCAATTTAATTTTTGAAGTTCATTTGATGTACTGTAAATTATTTTTAAAATTTTTCTTAAGAATTGTTTTTTAAAAAAATAATTATATCTCACTCTTTTACTGTTATTTATTATTCGAATATAATTTACATTTGCTATTTCGCATATACAAGATAGCCAAATGATGTTTTTTACGGTTTGAACACAACCACAATTAAGAAAACATAATAACTAATAGCATTAACGATTGTTCCGATTTAATTTTTAGATATAATTTGATTAACCCTAAATGATTTTTAAAAATATTTTAATTTATTGTGTTTAAAAAAATAGTCATATCTCACTCAATTACGGTTATCTATTATTCAAATATAATTTTAAATTATTATTTAGTTTATACAAGATGACTCAAATGATCCTTTTTATGTTTTGGACATAACCAGGATAAAGAAAATCGATTACTATTACCTATAGCTATTGTTCCGATATGATTTCAATTTAATTTTTAGATATAATTTGTTTAACCCTAAGTAATTTTTTAAAATATTTTGATGTATTGTGTTTAAAAAAAAATAGTCATATCTCACTCAATTACGGTTATCTATTATTCAAATTTATTTTAAAATTAATATTTATTTATACAAGATGACCCAAATGATCCTTTTTAAGTTTTGGACATAGTCAGGGTTAAGAAAGTAGAACAGTTAATCATTATAGCATTGTCCGATTCGTTTCCAATTTAATCTTTGGTATTCATTTGATGTACTGTAAATTATTTTTAACATTTTTTTTTATGAATTGTTTTTTAAAAAAATTATTATATCTCACTCTATTACTGATATCTATTATTCGTATATAAGTTAAATTTACCATTTCGCATATATATGATAGCCAAATGATGTTTTTTACGGTTTGAACACAACCAGAATTAAGAAAGTATAATAAATAATTGCGTTAACGATTGTTCCGATTTAATTTTAATTTAACTTTTTGATATAATTTAATTAACCCTAAATGTTTTTTAAAAATATTTTGATGTATTGTGTTTAAAAAAAAATAGTCATATCTCACTCAATTACGGTTATCTATTATTCAAATATATTTTAAAATTAATATTTAGTTATAGAAGATGATCCAAATGATCCTGTTTAAGTTTTAGACATAATCAGGGTTAGGAAAATAGAACAATTAATCATTACAGCATTGTCCGATTTGAATCCAATTTAATTTTTGAAGTTCATTTGATGTACTGTAAATTATTTTTAAAATTTTTCCTATGAATTGTTTTTTAAAAAAAATTATTATATCTCACTCTATTACTGATATCTATTATTCGAATATTATTTAAATTTACCATTTCGCATATACAAGATAGCCAAATGATGTTTTTTACGGTTTGAACACAACCAGAATTAAGAAAATGCAATTACTAATAGCGTTGGCCATTGTTCCTATTTAATTTTAATTCAATTTTTAGATATAATTTGATTAACCCTAAATGATTTTTTAAAATAGTTTTATGTAATATGTTTTAAAAAAATAGTCATATCTCACTCAATTACGGTTATCTATTATTCAAATATAATTTAAAATTCATATTTAGGTTATCAAGATGACTCAAATGATCCTTTTTAAGTTTTGGACATAACCAGAATAAAGAAAATCGATTTCTATTACCTATAGCTATTGTACCGATATGATTTCAATTTAATTTTTACATATAATTTGTTTAGCCCTAAGTAATATTTTTACATATTTTGATGTATTGTGATTAAAAAAAATAGTCATATCTCACTCAATTACGGTTATCTATTATTCAAATTTATTTTAAAATTAATGTTTAGGTTATACAAGATGACTCAAATGATCCTTTTTAAGTTTTGGACATAACCAGGGCTAAGAAAATAGAACAAATAATCATTATAGCATTGTCCGATTTGATTCCAATTTAATCTTTGAAGTTCATTTGATGTACTGTAAATTATTTTTAAAATTTTTCTTACGAATTGTTTTTTAAAAAAAGAATTTTATCTCACTCTATTACTGATATCTATTATTCGAATATAATTTAAATTTACTATTTCGCATATACAAGATAGCCAAATGATGTTTTTTGCGGTTTGAACACAACCAGAGTTAAGAAAATGTAATTACTAATAGCGTTGGCAATTGTTCCTATTTAATTTTAATTCAATTTTTAGATATAATTTGTTTTACTCTAAATAATTATTTTACATTTTTTAATGTATTGTGTTTTAAAACAATAGTCATATCTCACTCAATTACGGTTATCTATTATTCAAATTTATTTTAAAATTAATATTTAGGTTATACAAGATTACTCAAATGATCCTTTTTAAGTTCTGGACATAACCAGGGTTAAGAAAACAGAACGATTAATCATTATAGCATTGTCCGATTTGATTCCAATTTAATTTTTGAAGTTCATTTGATTTACTGTAAATTATTTTTTAAATTTTTCTTATAAATTCTTTTTAAAAAAAGAAATTATATCTCACTCTATTACTGTTATCTATTATTGGAATAAGATTTAAATTTACTATTTCGCATATACAAGATAGCCAAATGATGTTTTTTACGGTTTGAAGACAACCACAATTAAGAAAACATAATAACTAATAGCATTAGCGATTGTTCCGATTTAATTTTTCAATATAATTTGATTAACCCTAAATGATTTTTAAAAATATTTTGATTTATTGTGTTTAAAAAAAATAATCATATCTCTCTCAATTACGGTTATCTATTATTCAAATTTATTTTAAAATTAATATTTAGTTTATACAAGATCACTCAAATGATCCTTTTTAAGTTCTGGACATAACCAGGGTTAAGAAAACAGAACGATTAATCATTATAGCATTATCCGATTTGATTCCAATTTAATTTTTGAAGTTCATTTGATGTACTGTAAATTATTTTTAAAATTTTTTTTATGAATTGTTTTTTAAAAAAATTATTATATCTCACTCTATTACTGATATCTATTATTCGAATATAATTTAAATTTACCATTTCGCATATACAAGATAGCCAAATGATGTTTTTTACGGTTTGAACACAACCAGAATTAAGAAAATATAATAACTAATAGCATTAACGATTGTTCCGATTTAATTTAAATTTAACTTTTAGATATAATTTAATTAACCCTAAATGATTTTTAAAAATATTTTGATGTATTGTGTTTAAAAAAAAATAGTCATATCTCACTCAATTACGGTTATCTATTATTCAAATTTATTTTAAAATTAATATTTAGTTATAGAAGATGATCCAAATGATCCTGTTTAAGTTTTAGACATAATCAGGGTTAGGAAAATAGAACAATTAATCATTACAGCATTGTCCGATTTGAATCCAATTTAATTTTTGAAGTTCATTTAATGTACTGTAAATTATTTTTAAAATTTTTCTTAAGAATTGTTTTTTAAAAAAATAATTATATCTCACTCTATTACTGTTATTTATTATTCGAATATAATTTACATTTGCTATTTCGCATATACAAGATAGCCAAATGATGTTTTTTACGGTTTGAACACAACCACAATTAAGAAAACATAATAACTAATAGCATTAACGATTGTTCCGATTTAATTTTTAGATATAATTTGATTAACCCTAAATGATTTTTAAAAATATTTTAATGTATTGTGTTTAAAAAAATAGTCATATCTCACTTATTTACGGTTATCTATTATTCAAATATAATTTTAAATTATTATTTAGTTTATACAAGATGATTCAAATGATTCTTTTTATGTTTTGGACATAACCAGGATAAAGAAAATCGATTACTATTACCTATAGCTATTGTTCCGATATGATTTCAATTTAATTTTTAGATATAATTTGTTTAACCCTAAGTAATTTTTTAAAATATATTGATGTATTGTGTTTAAAAAAAAAATAGTCATATCTCACTCAATTACGGTTATCTATTATTCAAATTTATTTTAAAATTAATATTTAGTTATACAAGATGACCCAAATGATCCTTTTTAAGTTTTGGACATAATCAGGGTTAAGAAAGTAGAACAATTAATCATTATAGCATTGCCCGATTCGTTTCCAATTTAATCTTTGGTGTTCATTTGATGTACTGTAAATTATTTTTAAAATTTTTTTTATGAATTGTTTTTTAAAAAAATTATTATATCTCACTCTATTACTGATATCTATTATTCGAATATAAAAATTTACCATTTCGCATATACAAGATAGCCAAATGATGTTTTTTACGGTTTGAACACAACCAGAATTAAGAAAATATAATAACTAATAGCGTTAACGATTGTTCCGATTTAATTTTAATTTAACTTTTAGATATAATTTAATTAACCCTAAATGATTTTTAAAAATATTTTGATGTATTGTGTTTAAAAAAAAATAGTCATATCTCACTCAATTACGGTTATCTATTATTCAAATTTATTTTAAAATTAATATTTAGTTATAGAAGATGATCCAAATGATCCTGTTTGAGTTTTAGACATAATCAGGGTTAGGAAAATAGAACAATTAAACATTCCAGCATTGTCCGATTTGAATTCAATTTAATTTTTGAAGTTCATTTGATGTACTGTAAATTATTTTTAAAATTTTTCCTATGAATTGTTTTTTAAAAAAATTATTATATCTCACTCTATTACTGATATCTATTATTCGAATATAATTTAAATTTACCATTTCGCATATACAAGATAGCCAAATGATGTTTTTTACGGTTTGAACACAACCAGAATTAAGAAAATATAATAACTAATAGCGTTAACGATTGTTCCGATTTGATTTTAATTTAATTTTTAGATATAATTTGTTTAACCCTAAGTATTTTTTTAAAATATTTTAATGTATTGTGTTTAAAAAAAAATAGTCATATCTCACTCAATTACGGTTATCTATTATTCAAATTTATTTTAAAATTAATATTTAGGTTATACAAGATGACTCAAATGATCGTTTTTAAGTTTTGGACATAACCATGGCTAAGAAAATAGAACAATTAATCATTGTCCGATTTAATTCCAATTTAATCTTTGAAGTTCATTTGATGTACTGTAAATTATTTTTAAAATTTGTCTTATGATTTGTTTTTTAAAAAAAGAATTTTATCTCACTCTATTACTGATATCTATTATTCGAATATAATTTAAATTTACTATTTCGCATATACAAGATAGCCAAATGATGTTTTTTGCGGTTTGAACACAACCAGAGTTAAGAAAATGTAATTACTAATAGCGTTGGCAATTGTTCCTATTTAATTTTAATTCAATTTTTAGATATAATTTGTTTTACCCTAAATAATTATTTAAAATTTTTTAATGTATTGTGTTTTAAAAAAATAGTCATAACTCACTCAATTACGGTTATCTATTATTCAAATTTATTTTAAAATTAATATTTAGGTTATACAAGATTACTCAAATGATCCTTTTTAAGTTCTGGACATAACCAGGGTTAAGAAAACAGAACGATTAATCATTATAGCATTGTCCGATTTGATTCCAATTTAATTTTTGAAGTTCATTTGATGTACTGTAAATTATTTTTAAAATTTTACTTATGAATTGTTTTTTAAAAAAATAATTATATCTCACTCTATTACTGTTATTTATTATTCGAATATAATTTACATTTGCTATTTCGCATATACAAGATAGCCAAATGATGTTTTTTACGGTTTGAACACAACCACAATTAAGAAAACATAATAACTAATAGCATTAACGATTGTTCCGATTTAATTTTTAGATATAATTTGATTAACCCTAAATGATTTTTAAAAATATTTTAATGTATTGTGTTTAAAAAAATAGTCATATCTCACTCAATTACGGTTATCTATTATTCAAATATAATTTTAAATTATTATTTAGTTTATACAAGATGACTCAAATCATCCTTTTTATGTTTTGGACATAACCAGGATAAAGAAAATCGATTACTATTACCTATAGCTATTGTTCCGATATGATTTCAATTTAATTTTTAGATATAATTTGTTTAACTCTAAGTAATTTTTTAAAATATTTTAATGTATTGTGTTTAAAAAAAAATAGTCATATCTCACTCAATTACGGTTATCTATTATTCAAATTTATTTTAAAATTAATATTTAGTTATACAAGATGACCCAAATGATCCTTTTTAAGTTTTGGACATAATCAGGGTTAAGAAAGTAGAACAATTAATCATTATAGCATTGTCCGATTTGATTCCAATTTAATTTTTGGTGTTCATTTGATGTACTGTAAATTATTTTTAAAATTTTTCTTATGAATTGTTTTTTAAAAAAATTATTATATCTCACTCTATTACTGATATCTATTATTCGAATATAATTTAAATTTACCATTTCGCATATACAAGATAGCCAAATGATGTTTTTTGCGGTTTGAACACAACCAGAGTTAAGAAAATGGAATAACTAATAGCGTTGGCGATTGTTCCGATTTAATTTTAATTCAATTTTTTCATATAATTTGATTAACCCTAAATGATTTTTAAAAATAGTTTTATGTAATATGTTTTAAAAAATAGTCATATCTCACTCAATTACGGTTATCTATTATTCAAATATAATTTAAAATTCATATTTAGGTTATCAAGATGACTCAAATGATCCTTTTTAAGTTTTGGACATAACCAGAATAAAGAAAATCGATTTCTATTACCTATAGCTATTGTACCGATATGATTTCAATTTAATTTTTACATATAATTTGTTTAACCCTAAGTAATATTTTTAAATATTTTGATGTATTGTGATTAAAAAAAATAGTCATATCTCACTCAATTACGGTTATCTATTATTCAAATTTATTTTAAAATTAATGTTTAGGTTATACAAGATGACTCAAATGATCCTTTTTAAGTTTTGGACATAACCAGGGCTAAGAAAATAAAACAAATAATCATTATAGCATTGTCCGATTTGATTCCAATTTAATCTTTGAAGTTCATTTGATGTACTGTAAATTATTTTTAAAATTTTTCTTACGAATTGTTTTTTAAAAAAAGAATTTTATCTCACTCTATTACTGATATCTATTATTCGAATATAATTTAAATTTACTATTTCGCATATACAAGATAGCCAAATGATGTTTTTTGCGGTTTGAACACAACCAGAGTTAAGAAAATGTAATTACTAATAGCGTTGGCAATTGTTCCTATTTAATTTTAATTCAATTTTTAGATATAATTTGTTTTACTCTAAATAATTATTTTACATTTTTTAATGTATTGTGTTTTAAAACAATTGTCATATCTCACTCAATTACGGTTATCTATTATTCAAATTTATTTTAAAATTAATATTTAGGTTATACAAGATTACTCAAATGATCCTTTTTAAGTTCTGGACATAACCAGGGTTAAGAAAACAGAACGATTAATCATTATAGCATTGTCCGATTTGATTCCAATTTAATTTTTGAAGTTCATTTGATTTACTGTAAATTATTTTTTAAATTTTTCTTATAAATTCTTTTTAAAAAAAAATTATATCTCACTCTATTACTGTTATCTATTATTGGAATAAGATTTAAATTTACTATTTCGCATATACAAGATAGCCAAATGATGTTGTTTACGGTTTGAAGACAACCACAATTAAGAAAACATAATAACTAATAGCATTAACGATTGTTCCGATTTAATTTTTCGATATAATTTGATTAACCCTAAATGATTTTTAAAAATATTTTGATGTATTGTGTTTAAAAAAAATAATCATATCTCTCTCAGTTACGGTTATCTATTATTCAAATTTATTTTAAAATTAATATTTAGTTTATACAAGATGACTCAAATGATCCTTTTTAAGTTTTGTACATAACCAGGGTTAAGAAAATAGAACAATTAATAATTATAGCATTGTCCGATTTGATTCCAATTTAATTTTTGAAGTTCATTTGATGTACTGTAAATTATTTTTAAAATTTTTCTTATGAATTGTTTTTTAAAAAAATAATTATATCTCACTCTATTACTGTTATTTATTATTCGAATATAATTTACATTTGCTATTTCGCATATACAAGATAGCCAAATGATGTTTTTTACGGTTTGAACACAACCACAATTAAGAAAACATAATAACTAATAGCATTAACGATTGTTCCGATTTAATTTTTAGATATAATTTGATTAACCCTAAATGATTTTAAAAAATATTTTAATGTATTGTGTTTAAAAAAATAGTCATATCTCACTCAATTACGGTTATCTATTATTCAAATATAATTTTAAATTATTATTTAGTTTATACAAGATGACTCAAATGATCCTTTTTATGTTTTGGACATAACCAGGATAAAGAAAATCGATTACTGTGACCTATAGTTATTGTTCCGATATGATTTCAATTAAATTTTTAGATATAATTTGTTTAACCCTAAGTAAATTTTTAAAATATTTTGATGTGTTGTGTTTAAAAAAAAATAGTCATATCTCACTCAAATACGGTTATCTATTATTCAAATTTATTTTAAAATTAATATTTAGTTATACAAGATGACCCAAATAATCCTTTTTAAGTTTTGGACATAATCAGGGTTAAGAAAGTAGAACAATTAATCATTATAGCATTGTCCGATTTGTTTCCAATTTAATCTTTGGTGTTCATTTGATGTACTGTAAATTATTTTTATGAATTGTTTTTTAAAAAAATTATTATATCTCACTCTATTACTGATATCTATTCTTCGAATATAATTTAAATTTACCATTTCGCATATACAAGATAGCCAAATGATGTTTTTTGCGGTTTGAATACAACCAGAGTTAAGAAAATGGAATAACTAATAGCGTTGGCGATTGTTCCGATTTAATTTTAATTCAATTTTTAGATATAATTTGATTAACCCTAAATGATGTTTAAAAATAGTTTTATGTAATATGTTTTAAAAAAATAGTCATATCTCACTCAATTACGGTTATCTATTATTCAAATATAATTTTAAATTAATATTTAGGTTATCAAGATGACTCAAATGATCCTTTTTAAGTTTTGGACATAACCAGAATGAAGAAAATCGATTTCTATTACCTATAGCTATTGTACCGATATGATTTCAATTTAATTTTTACATATAATTTGTTTAACCCTAAGTAATATTTTAAAATATTTTGATGTATTGTGATTAAAAAAAATAGTCATATCTGACTCAATTACGGTTATCTATTATTCAAATTTATTTTAAAATTAATATTTAGGTTATACAAGATGACTCAAATGATCCTTTTTAAGTTTTGGACATAACCATGGCTAAGAAAATAGAACAATTAATCATTATAGCATTGTCCGATTTGATTCCAATTTAATCTTTGAAGTTCATTTGATGTACTGTAAATTATTTTTAAAATTTTTCTTATGAATTGTTTTTTAAAAAAAGAATTTTATCTCACTCTATTACTGATATCTATTATTCGAATATAATTTAAATTTACTATTTCGCATATACAAGATAGCCAAATGATGTTTTTTGCGGTTTGAACACAACCAGAGTTAAGAAAATGTAATTACTAATAGCGTTGGCAATTGTTCCTATTTAATTTTAATTCAATTTTTAGATATAATTTGTTTTACCCTAAATAATTATTTTAAATTTTTTAATGTATTGTGTTTTAAAAAAATAGTCATAACTCACTCAATTACGGTTATCTATTATTCAAATTTATTTTAAAATTAATATTTAGGTTATACAAGATTACTCAAATGATCCTTTTTAAGTTCTGGACATAACCAGGGTTAAGAAAACAGAACGATTAATCATTATAGCATTGTCCGATTTGATTCCAATTTAATTTTTGAAGTTCATTTGATGTACTGTAAATCATTTTTAAAATTTTTCTTATGAATTGTTTTTTAAAAAAAGAATTTCATCTCACGTTATTACTGATATCTATTATTCGAATATAATTTAAATTTACTATTTCGCATATACAAGATAGCCAAATGATGTTTTTTGCGGTTTGAACACAACCAGAGTTAAGAAAATGTAGTTACTAATAGCGTTGGCGATTGTTCCTATTTAATTTTAATTTAATTTTTAGATATAATTTGATTAACCCTAAATGATTTTTAAAAATAGTTTTATGTATTATGTTTTAAAAAAATAGTCATATCTCACTCAATTACGGTTATCTATTATTCAAATATAATTTAAAATTATTATTTAGTTTATACAAGATGAGTCAAATGATCCTTTTTATGTTTTGGACATAACCAGGATAAAGAAAATCGATTATTATTACCTATAGCTATTGTTCCGTTATGATTTCAATTTAATTTTTATATAATTTGTTTAACCCTAAGTAATTTTTTAAAATATTTTGATGTATTGTGTTTAAAAAAAAATAGTCATATCTCACTTAATTACGGTTATCTATTATTCAAATTTATTTTAAAATTAATATTTAGTTATAGAAGATGACCCAAATGATCCTGTTTAAGTTTTAGACATACTCAGGGTTAGGAAAATAGAACAATTAATTATTACAGCATTGTCCGATTTGAATCCAATTTAATTTTTGAAGTTCATTTGATGTACTGTAAATTATTTTTAAAATTTCTCCTATGAATTGTTTTTTAAAAAAATTATTATATCTCAGTGTATTACTGTTATTTATTATTCGAATATAATTTACATTTACTATTTCGCATATACAAGATAGCCAAATGATGTTTTTTACGGTTTGAACACAACCAGAATTAAGAAAATATAATAACTAATAGCGTTAACGATTGTTCCGATTTAATTTTAATTTACCTTTTAGATATAATTTAATTAACCCTAAATGATTTTTAAAAATATTTTGATGTATTGTGTTTAAAAAAAAATAGTCATATCTCACTCAATTACGGTTATCTATTATTCAAATTTATTTTAAAATTAATATTGTTATACAAGATGACCCAAATGATCCTTTTTAAGTTTTGGACATACTCAGGGTTAAGAAAGTAGAACAATTAATCATTATAGCATTGTCCGATTTGATTCCAATTTTATCTTTGGTGTTCATTTGATGTACTGTAAATTATTTTTAAAATTTTTCTTATGAATTGTTTTTTAAAAAAATTATTATATCTCACTCTATTACTGATATCTTTTATTCGAATATAATTTAAATTTACCATTTCGCATATACAAGATAGCCAAATGATGTTTTTTGCGGTTTGAACACAACCAGAGTTAAGAAAATGGAATAACTAATAGCGTTGGCTATTGTTCCTATTTAATTTTAATTCAATTTTTAGATATAATTTGATTAACCCTAAATGATTTTTAAAAATAGTTTTATGTAATATGTTTTAAAAAAATTGTCATATCTCACTCAATTACGGTTATCTATTATTCAAATTTATTTTAAAATTAATATTTAGGTTATACAAGATTACTCAAATGATCCTTTTTAAGTTCTGGACATAACCAGGGTTAAGAAAACAGAACGATTAATCATTATAGCATTGTCCGATTTGCTTCCAATTTAATTTTTGAAGTTCATTTGAGTTACTGTAAATTATTTTTTAAATTTTTCTTATAAATTCTTTTTAAAAAAAAAATTATATCTCACTCTATTAGTGTTATCTATTCTTCGAATAAATTTAAATTTACTATTTCGCATATACAAGATAGCCAAATGATGTTCTTTACGGTTTGAAGACAACCACAATTAAGAAAACATAATAACTAATAGCATTAACGATTGTTCCGACTTAATTTTTCGATATAATTTGATTAACCCTAAATGATTTTTAAAAATATTTTGATGTATTGTGTTTAAAAAAAATAATCATATCTCTCTCAATTACGGTTATCTATTTTTCAAATTTATTTTAAAATTAATATTTAGTTTATACAAGATGACTCAAATGATCCTTTTTAAGTTTTGTACATAACCAGGGTTAAGAAAATAGAACAATTAATTATTATAGCATTGTCCGATTTGATTCCAATTTAATTTTTGAAGTTCATTTGATGTACTGTAAATTATTTTTAAAATTTTACTTATGAATTGTTTTTTAAAAAAATAATTATATCTCACTCTATTACTGTTACTTATTATTCGAATATAATTTACATTTGCTATTTCGCATATACAAGATAGCCAAATGATGTTTTTTACGGTTTGAACACAACCACAATTAAGAAAACATAATAACTAATAGCATTAACGATTGTTCCGATTTAATTTTTAGATATAATTTGATTAACCCTAAATGATTTTTAAAAATATTTTAATGTATTGTGTTTAAAAAAATAGTCATATCTCACTCAATTACGGTTATCTATTATTCAAATATAATTTTAAATTATTATTTAGTTTATACAAGATGACTCAAATCATCCTTTTTATGTTTTGGACATAACCAGGATAAAGAAAATCGATTACTATTACCTATAGCTATTGTTCCGATATGATTTCAATTTAATTTTTAGATATAATTTGTTTAACCCTAAGTAATTTTTTAAAATATTTTAATGTATTGTGTTTAAAAAAAAATAGTCATATCTCACTCAATTACGGTTATCTATTATTCAAATTTATTTTAAAATTAATATTTAGTTATACAAGATGACTCAAATGATCCTTTTTAAGTTTTGGACATAACCAGGGCTAAGAAAATAGAACAAATAATCATTATAGCATTGTCCGATTTGATTCCAATTTAATCTTTGATGTTCATTTGATGTACTGTAAATTATTTTTAAAATTTTTCTTACGAATTGTTTTTTAAAAAAAGAATTTTATCTCACTCTATTACTGATATCTATTATTCGAATATAATTTAAATTTACTATTTCGCATATACAAGATAGCCAAATGATGTTTTTTGCGGTTTGAACACAACCAGAGTTAAGAAAATGTAATTACTAATAGCGTTGGCAATTGTTCCTATTTAATTTTAATTCAATTTTTAGATATAATTTGTTTTACTCTAAATAATTATTTTACATTTTTTAATGTATTGTGTTTTAAAACAATAGTCATATCTCACTCAATTACGGTTATCTATTATTCAAATTTATTTTAAAATTAATATTTAGGTTATACAAGATTACTCAAATGATCCTTTTTAAGTTCTGGACATAACCAGGGTTAAGAAAACAGAACGATTAATCATTATAGCATTGTCCGATTTGATTCCAATTTAATTTTTGAAGTTCATTTGATTTACTGTAAATTATTTTTTAAATTTTTCTTATAAATTCTTTTTAAAAAAAAAATTATATCTCACTCTATTACTGTTATCTATTATTGGAATAAGATTTAAATTTACTATTTCGCATATACAAGATAGCCAAATGATGTTTTTTACGGTTTGAACACAACCACAATTAAGAAAACATAATAACTAATAGCATTAACGATTGTTCCGATTTAATTTTTAGATATAATTTGATTAACCCTAAATGATTTTTAAAAATATTTTAATGTATTGTGTTTAAAAAAATAGTCATATCTCACTCAATTACGGTTATCTATTATTCAAATATAATTTTAAATTATTATTTAGTTTATACAAGATGACTCAAATGATCCTTTTTATGTTTTGGACATAACCAGGATAAAGAAAATCGATTACTGTGACCTATAGTTATTGTTCCGATATGATTTCAATTTAATTTTTAGATATAATTTGTTTAACTCTAAGTAAATTTTTAAAATATTTTGATGTATTGTGTTTAAAAAAAAATAGTCATATCTCACTCAATTACGGTTATCTATTATTCAAATTTATTTTAAAATTAATATTTAGTTATACAAGATGACCCAAATAATCCTTTTTAAGTTTTGGACATAATCAGGGTTAAGAAAGTAGAACAATTAATCATTATAGCATTGTCCGATTTGTTTCCAATTTAATCTTTGGTGTTCATTTGATGTACTGTAAATTATTTTTATGAATTGTTTTTTAAAAAAATTATTATATCTCACTCTATTACTGATATCTATTATTCGAATATAATTTAAATTTACCATTTCGCATATACAAGATAGCCAAATAATGTTTTTTGCGGTTTGAATACAACCAGAGTTAAGAAAATGGAATAACTAATAGCGTTGGCGATTGTTCCGATTTAATTTTAATTGAATTTTTAGATATAATTTGATTAACCCTAAATGATTTTTAAAAATAGTTTTATGTAATATGTTTTAAAAAAATAGTCATATCTCACTCAATTACGGTTATCTATTATTCAAATATAATTTAAAATTAATATTTAGGTTATCAAGATGACTCAAATGATCCTTTTTAAGTTTTGGACATAACCAGAATGAAGAAAATCGATTTCTATTACCTATAGCTATTGTACCGATATGATTTCAATTTAATTTTTACATATAATTTGTTTAACCCTAAGTAATATTTTAAAATATTTTGATGTATTGTGATTAAAAAAAATAGTCATATCTGACTCAATTACGGTTATCTATTATTCAAATTTATTTTAAAATTAATATTTAGGTTATACAAGATGACTCAAATGATCCTTTTTAAGTTTTGGACATAACCATGGCTAAGAAAATAGAACAATTAATCATTATAGCATTGTCCGATTTGATTCCAATTTAATCTTTGAAGTTCATTTGATGTACTGTAAATTATTTTTAAAATTTTTCTTATGAATTGTTTTTTAAAAAAAGAATTTTATCTCACTCTATTACTGATATCTATTATTCGAATATAATTTAAATTTACTATTTCGCATATACAAGATAGCCAAATGATGTTTTTTGCGGTTTGAACACAACCAGAGTTAAGAAAATGTAATTACTAATAGCGTTGGCAATTGTTCCTATTTAATTTTAATTCAATTTTTAGATATAATTTGTTTTACCCTAAATAATTATTTTAAATTTTTTAATGTATTGTGTTTTAAAAAAATAGTCATAACTCACTCAATTACGGTTATCTATTATTCAAATTTATTTTAAAATTAATATTTAGGTTATACAAGATTACTCAAATGATCCTTTTTAAGTTCTGGACATAACCAGGGTTAAGAAAACAGAACGATTAATCATTATAGCATTGTCCGATTTGATTCCAATTTAATTTTTGAAGTTCATTTGATGTACTGTAAATTATTTTTAAAATTTTTCTTATGAATTGTTTTTTAAAAAAAGAATTTTATCTCACGTTATTACTGATATCTATTATTCGAATATAATTTAAATTTACTAATTCGCATATACAAGATAGCCAAATGATGTTTTTTGCGGTTTGAACACAACCAGAGTTAAGAAAATGTAGTTACTAATAGCGTTGGCGATTGTTCCTATTTAATTTTAATTTAATTTTTAGATATAATTTGATTAACCCTAAATGATTTTTAAAAATAGTTTTATGTATTATGTTTTAAAAAAATAGTCATATCTCACTCAATTACGGTTATCTATTATTCAAATATAATTTAAAATTATTATTTAGTTTATACAAGATGACTCAAATGATCCTTTTTAAGTTTTGGACATACTCAGGGTTAGGAAAATAGAACAATTAATCATTACAGCATTGTCCGATTTGAATCCAATTTAATTTTTGAAGTTCATTTGATGTACTGTAAATTATTTTTAAAATTTTTCTTATGAATTGTTTTTTAAAAAAATTATTATATCTCACTCTATTACTGATATCTATTATTCGAATATAATTTAAATTTACTATTTCGCATATACAAGATAGCCAAATGATGTTCTTTGCGGTTTGAACACAACCAGAGTTAAGAAAATGGAATAACTAATAGCGTTGGCTATTGTTCCGATTTAATTTTAATTCAATTTTTAGATATAATTTGATTAACCCTAAATGATTTTTAAAAATAGTTTTATGTAATATGTTTTAAAAAAATTGTCATATCTCACTCAATTACGGTTATCTATTATTCAAATTTATTTTAAAATTAATATTTAGGTTATACAAGATTACTCAAATGATCCTTTTTAAGTTCTGGACATAACCAGGGTTAAGAAAACAGAACGATTAATTATTATAGCATTGTCCGATTTGATTCCAATTTAATTTTTGAAGTTCATTTGATTTACTGTAAATTATTTTTTAAATTTTTCTTATAAATTCTTTTTAAAAAAAAAATTATATCTTACTCTATTACTGTTATCTATTTTTGGAATAAGATTTAAATTTACTATTTCGCATATACAAGATAGCCAAATGCTGTTCTTTACGGTTTGAAGACAACCACAATTAAGAAAACATAATAACTAATAGCATTAACGATTGTTCCGATTTAATTTTTCGATATAATTTGATTAACCCTAAATGATTTTTAAAAATATTTTGATGTATTGTGTTTAAAAAAAATAATCATATCTCTCTCAATTACGGTTATCTATTATTCAAATTTATTTTAAAATTAATATTTAGTTTATACAAGATGACTCAAATGATCCTTTTTAAGTTTTGTACATAACCAGGGTTAAGAAAATAGAACAATTAATCATTATAGCATTATCCGATTTGATTCCAATTTAATTTTTGAAGTTCATTTGATGTACTGTAAATTATTTTTAAAATTTTTCTTAAGAATTGTTTTTTAAAAAAATAATTATATCTCACTCTATTACTGTTATTTATTATTCGAATATAATTTACATTTGCTATTTCGCATATACAAGATAGCCAAATGATGTTTTTTACGGTTTGAACACAACCAAAATTAAGAAAACATAATAACTAATAGCATTAACGATTGTTCCGATTTAATTTTTAGATATAATTTGATTAACCCTAAATGATTTTTAAAAATATTTTAATTTATTGTGTTTAAAAAAATAGTCATATCTCACTCAATTACGGTTATCTATTATTCAAATATAATTTTAAATTATTATTTAGTTTATACAAGATGACTGAAATGATCCTTTTTATGTTTTGGACATAACCAGGATAAAGAAAATCGATTACTATTACCTATAGCTATTGTTCCGATATGATTTTAATTTAATTTTTAGATATAATTTGTTTAACCCTAAGTAATATTTTAAAATATTTTGATGTATTGTGTTTAAAAAAAAATAGTCATATCTCACTCAATTACGGTTATCTATTATTCAAATTTATTTTAAAATTAATAATTAGTTATACAAGATGACCCAAATGATCCTTTTTAAGTTTTGGACATAATCAGGGTTAAGAAAGTAGAACAGTTAATCATTATAGCATTGTCCAATTCGTTTCCAATTTAATCTTTGGTGTTCATTTGATGTACTGTAAATTATTTTTAAAATTTTTTTTGATGAATTGTTTTTAAAAAAAGTTATTATATCTCACTCTATTACTGATATCTATTATTCGTATATTAGTTAAATTTACCATTTCGCATATACATGATAGCCAAATGATGTTTTTTACGGTTTGAACACAACCAGAATTAAGAAAATATAATAACTAATTGCCTTAACGATTGTTCCGATTTAATTTTAATTTAACTTTTTGATATAATTTAATTAACCCTAAATGATTTTTAAAAATATTTTGATGTATTGTGTTTAAAAAAAAATAGTCATGTCTCACTCAATTACGGTTATCTATTATTCAAATTTATTTTAAAATTAATATTTAGTTATAGAAGATGATCCAAATGATCCTGTTTAAGTTTTAGACATAATCAGGGTTAGGAAAATAGAACAATTAATCATTACAGCATTGTCCGATTTGAATCCAATTTAATTTTTGAAGTTCATTTGATGTACTGTAAATTATTTTTAAAATTTTTCCTATGAATTGTTTTTTAAAAAAATTATTATATCTCACTCTATTACTGATATCTATTATTCAAATATTATTTAAATTTACCATTTCGCATATACATGATAGCCAAATGATGTTTTTTACGGTTTGAACACAACCAGAATTAAGAAAATGCAATTACTAATAGCGTTGGCCATTGTTCCTATTTAATTTTAATTCAATTTTTAGATATAATTTGTTTTACACTAAATAATTATTTTAAATTTTTTAATGTATTGTGTTTTAAAAAAATAGTCATATCTCACTCAATTACGGTTATCTATTATTCAAATTTATTTTAAAATTAATATTTAGGTTATACAAGATTACTCAAATGATCCTTTTTAAGTTCTGGACATAACCAGGGCTAAGAAAACAGAACGATTAATCATTATAGCATTGTCCGATTTGCTTCCAATTTAATTTTTGAAGTTCATTTGATTTACTGTAAATTATTTTTTAAATTTTTCTTATAAATTCTTTAAAAAAAAAATTATATCTCACTCTATTACTGTTATCTATTATTCGAATAAGATTTAAATTTACTATTTCGCATATACAAGATAGCCAAATGATGTTCTTTACGGTTTGAAGACAACCACAATTAAGAAAACATAATAACTAATAGCATTAACGATTGTTCCGATTTAATTTTTCGATATAATTTGATTAACCCTAAATGATTTTTAAAAATATTTTGATGTATTGTGTTTAAAAAAAATAATCCTATCTCTCTCAATTACGGTTATCTATTATTCAAATTTATTTTAAAATTAATATTTAGTTTATACAAGATGACTCAAATGATCCTTTTTAAGTTTTGTACATAAGCAGGGTTAAGAAAATAGAACAATTAATCATTATAGCATTATCCGATTTGATTCCAATTTAATTTTTGAAGTTCATTTGATGTACTGTAAATTATTTTTAAAATTTTTCTTAAGAATTGTTTTTTATAAAAATAATTATATCTCACTCTATTACTGTTATTTATTATTCGAATATAATTTACATTTGCTATTTCGCATATACAAGATAGCCAAATGATGTTTTTTACGGTTTGAACACAACCACAATTAAGAAAACATAATAACTAATAGCATTAACGATTGTTCCGATTTAATTTTTAGATATAATTTGATTAACCCTAAATGATTTTTAAAAATATTTTAATTTATTGTGTTTAAAAAAATAGTCATATCTCACTCAATTACGGTTATCTATTATTCAAATATAATTTTAAATTATTATTTAGTTTATATAAGATGACTCAAATGATCCTTTTTATGTTTTGGACATAACCAGGATAAAGAAAATCGATTACTATTACCTATAGCTATTGTTCCGATATGATTTCAATTTAATTTTTAGATATAATTTGTTTAACCCTAAGTAATTTTTTAAAATATTTTGATGTATTGTGTTTAAAAAAAAATAGTCATATCTCACTCAATTACGGTTATCTATTATTCAAATTTATTTTAAAATTAATATTTAGTTATACAAGATGACCCAAATGATTCTTTTTAAGTTTTGGACATAATCAGGGTTAAGAAAGTAGAACAGTTAATCATTATAGCATTGTCCGATTCGTTTCCAATTTAATCTTTGGTGTTCATTTGATGTACTGTAAATTATTTTTAAAATTTTTTTTGATGAATTGTTTTTAAAAAAAATTATTATATCTCACTCTATTACTGATATCTATTATTCGTATATAAGTTAAATTTACCATTTCGCATATACATGATAGCCAAATGATGTTTTTTACGGTTTGAACACAACCAGAATTAGGAAAATATAATAACTAATTGCGTTAACGATTGTTCCGATTTAATTTTAATTTAACTTTTTGATATAATTTAATTAACCCTAAATGATTTTTAAAAATATTTTGATGTATTGTGTTTAAAAAAAAATAGTCATATCTCACTCAATTACGGTTATCTATTATTCAAATTTATTTTAAAATTAATATTTAGGTTATACAAGATTACTCAAATGATCCTTTTTAAGTTCTGGACATAACCAGGGTTAAGAAAACAGAACGATTAATCATTATAGCATTGTCCGATTTGCTTCCAATTTAATTTTTGAAGTTCATTTGATTTACTGTAAATTATTTTTTAAATTTTTCTTATAAATTCTTTTTAAAAAAAAAATATATCTCACTCTATTACTGTTATCTATTATTCGAATAAGATTTAAATTTACTATTTCGCATATACAAGATAGCCAAATGATGTTCTTTACGGTTTGAAGACAACCACAATTAAGAAAACATAATAACTAATAGCATTAACGATTGTTCCGATTTAATTTTTCGATATAATTTGAATAACCCTAAATGATTTTTAAAAATATTTTGATGTGTTTAAAAAAAATAATCATATCTCTCTCAATTACGGTTATCTATTTTTCAAATTTATTTTAAAATTAATATTTAGTTTATACAAGATGACTCAAATGATCCTTTTTAAGTTTTGTACATAACCAGGGTTAAGAAAATAGAACAATTAATTATTATAGCATTGTCCGATTTGATTCCAATTTAATTTTTGAAGTTCATTTGATGTACTGTAAATTATTTTTAAAATTTTTCTTATGAATTGTTTTTAAAAAAAATAATTTTATCTCACTCTATTACTGTTATTTATTATTCGAATATAATTTACATTTGCTATTTCGCATATACAAGATAGCCAAATGATGTTTTTTACGGTTTGAACACAACCACAATTAAGAAAACATAATAACTAATAGCATTAACGATTGTTCCGATTTAATTTTTAGATATAATTTGATTAACCCTAAATGATTTTTAAAAATATTTTAATGTATTGTGTTTAAAAAAATAGTCATATCTCACTCAATTACGGTTATCTATTATTCAAATATAATTTTAAATTATTATTTAGTTTATACAAGATGACTCAAATCATCCTTTTTATGTTTTGGACATAACCAGGATAAAGAAAATCGATTACTATTACCTATAGCTATTGTTATGATATGATTTCAATTTAATTTTTAGATATAATTTGTTTAACCCTAAGTAATTTTTTAAAATATTTTAATGTATTGTGTTTAAAAAAAAATAGTCATATCTCACTCAATTACGGTTATCTATTCTTCAAATTTATTTTAAAATTAATATTGTTATACAAGATGACCCAAATGATCCTTTTTAAGTTTTGGACATAATCAGGGTTAAGAAAGTTGAACAATTAATCATTATAGCATTGTCCGATTTGATTCCAATTTAATCTTTGGTGTTCATTTGATGTACTGTAAATTATTTTTAAAATTTTTCTTATGAATTGTTTTTTAAAAAAAATATTATATCTCACTCTATTACTGATATCTATTATTCGAATATAATTTAAATTTACCATTTCGCATATACAAGATAGCCAAATGATGTTTTTTGCGGTTTGAACACAACCAGAGTTAAGAAAATGGAATAACTAATAGCGTTGGCTATTGTTCCGATTTAATTTTAATTCAATTTTTAGATATAATTTGATTAACCCTAAATGATTTTTAAAAAAAATTTAATGTATTGTGTTTAAAAAAATTGTCATATCTCACTCAATTACGGTTATCTATTATTCAAATTTATTTTAAAATTAATATTTAGGTTATACAAGATGACTCAAATGATCCTTTTTAAGTTTTGGACATAACCAGGGCTAAGAAAATGGAACAATTACTCATTATAGCATTGTCCGATTTGATTCCAATTTAATCTTTGAAGTTCATTTGATATACTGTAAATTATTTTTAAAATTTTTCTTATGAATTGTTTTTTAAAAAAATAATTATGTCTCACTCTATTACTGTTATTTATTATTCGAATATAATTTACACTTGCTATTTCGCATATACAAGATAGCCAAATGATGTTTTTTACAGTTTGAACACAACCACAATTAAGAAAATATAATAACTAATAGCATTAACGATTGTTCCGATTTAATTTTTAGATATAATTTGATTAACCCTAAATGATTTTTAAAAATATTTTAATGTATTGTGTTTAAAAAAATAGTCATATCTCACTCAATTACGGTTATCTATTATTCAAATATAATTTTAAATTATTATTTAGTTTATACAAGATGACTCAAATGATCCTTTTTATGTTTTGGACATAACCAAGATAAAGAAAATCGATTACTATTGTATAGCTATTGTTCCGATATGATTTCAATTTAATTTTTAGATATAATTTGTTTAACCCTAAGTAATTTTTTAAAATATTTTGATGTATTGTGTTTAAAAAAAAATAGTCATATCTCACTCAATTACAGTTATCTATTATTCAAATTTATTTTAAAATTAATATTTAGTTATACAAGATTACCCAAATGATCCTTTTTAAGTTTTGGACATAATCAGGGTTAAGAAAATAGAACAATTAATCATTATAGCATTGTCCGATTTGATTCCAATTTAATTTTTGAAGTTCATTTGATTTACTGTAAATTATTTTTAAATTTTTCTTATAAATTGAATTTAAAAAAAAATAATTATATCTCACTCTATTACTGTTATCTATTATTCAAATATAATTTAAAATTATTATTTAGTTTATACAAGATGACTCAAATGATCCTTTTTATGTTTTGGACATAACCCGGATAAAGAAAATCGATTACTATTACCTATAGCTATTGTTCCGATATGATTTTAATTTAATTTTTAGATATAATTTGTTTTACCCTAAATAATTATTTTAAATTTTTAAATGTATTGTGTTTTAAAAAAATAGTCATATGTCACTCAATTACGGTTATCTATTATTCCAATTTATTTTAAAATTAATATTTAGGTTATACAAGATTACTCAAATGATCCTTTTTAAGTTCTGGACATAACCAGGGTTAACAAAATAGAACGATTAATCATTATAGCATTGTCCGATTTGATTCCAATTTAATTTTTGAAGTTCATTTGATTTACTGTAAATTATTTTTTAAATTTTTCTTATAAATTGTTTTAAAAAAAAAAAAATTATATCTCACTCTATTACTGTTATCTATTATTCGAATAAGATTTAAATTTACTATTTCGCATATACAAGATAGCCAAATGATGTTCTTTACGATTTGAAGACAACCACAATTAAGAAAACATAATAACTAATAGCATTAACGATTGTTCCGATTTAATTTTTCGAAATAATTTGATTAACCCTAAATGATTTTTAAAAATAGTTTTATGTAATATGTTTTAAAAAAATAGTCATATCTCACTCAATTAAACTTTCTATTATTCAAATATAATTTAAAATTAATGTTTAGGTTATCAAGATGACTAAAATGATCCTTTTTAAGTTTTGGACATAACCAGAATGAAGAAAATTGATTTCTATTACCTATAGCTATTGTACCGATATGATTTCAATTTAATTTTTACATAAAATTTGTTTAACCCTAAGTAATATTTTTAAATATTTTGATGTATTGTGATTAAAAAAAAGAGTCATATCTCACTCAATTACGGTTATCTATTATTCAAATTTATTTTAAAATTAATATTTAGGTTATACAAGATGACTCAAATGATCCTTTTTAAGTTTTGGACATAACCAGGGCTAAGAAAATATAACAATTACTCATTATAGCATTGTCCGATTTGATTCCAATTTAATCTTTGAAGTTCATTTGATATACTGTAAATTATTTTTAAAATTTTTCTTATGAATTGTTTTTTAAAAAAATAATTATGTCTCACTCTATTACTGTTATTTATTATTCGAATATAATTTACATTTGCTATTTCGCATATACAAGATAGCCAAATGATGTTTTTTACGGTTTGAACACAACCACAATTAAGAAAATATAATAACTAATAGCATTAACGATTGTTCCGATTTAATTTTTAGATATAATTTGATTAACCCTAAATGATTTTTAAAAATATTTTAATGTATTGTGTTTAAAAAAATAGTCATATCTCACTCAATTACGGTTATCTATTAGTCAAATATAATTTTAAATTATTATTTAGTTTATACAACATGACTCAAATGATCCTTTTTATGTTTTGGACATAACCAAGATAAAGAAAATCGATTAGTATTGTATAGCTATTGTTCCGATATGATTTCAATTTAATTTTTAGATATAATTTGTTTAACCCTAAGTAATTTTTTAAAATATTTTGATGTATTGTGTTTAAAAAAAAAATAGTCATATCTCACTCAATTACAGTTATCTATTATTCAAATTTATTTTAAAATTAATATTTAGTTATACAAGATGACCCAAATGATCCTTTTTAAGTTTTGGACATAATCAGGGTTAAGAAAATAGAACAATTAATCATTATAGCATTGTCCGATTTGATTCCAATTTAATTTTTGAAGTTCATTTGATGTACTGTAAATTATTTTTAAAATTTTTCTTATGAATTGTTTTTTAAAAAAATAATTATGTCTCACTCTATTACTGTTATTTATTATTCGAATATAATTTACATTTGCTATTTCGCATATACAAGATAGCCAAATGATGTTTTTTGCGGTTTGAACACAACCAGAGTTAAGAAAATGTAATTACTAATAGCGTTGGCGATTGTTCCTATTTAATTTTAATTCAATTTTTAGATATAATTTGATTAACCCTAAATGATTTTAAAAAATAATTTTATGTATTGTTTTAAATAAATAGTCATATCTCACTCAATTACGGTTATCTATTATTCAAATATAATTTAAAATTATTATTTAGTTTATACAAGATGAGTCAAATGATCCTTTTTATGTTTTGGACATAACCAGGATAAAGAAAATCGATTATTATCACCTCTATCTATTGTTCCGATATGATTTCAATTTAATTTTTAGATATAATTTGTTTAACCCTAAGTAATTTTTTAAAATATTTAGATGTATTGTGTTTAAAAAAAAATAGTCATATCTCACTTAATTACGGTTATCTATTATTCAAATTTATTTTAAAATTAATATTTAGTTATAGAAGATGACCCAAATGATCCTGTTTAAGTTTTAGACATAATCAGGGTTAGGAAAATAGAACAATTAATCATTACAGCATTGTCCGATTTGAATCCAATTTAATTTTTGAAGTTCATTTGATGTACTGTAAATTATTTTTAAAATTTTTGCTATGAATTGTTTTTTTAAAAAATTATTATATCTCAGTCTATTACTGTTATTTATTATTCGAATATAATTTACATTTACTATTTCGCATATACAAGATAGCCAAATCATGTTTTTTACGGTTTGAACACAACCAGAATTAAGAAAATATAATAACTAATAGCGTTAACGATTGTTCCGAATTAATTTTAATTTAATTTTTAGATATAATTTGATTAACCCTAAATGATTTTTAAAAATATTTTGATGTATTGTGTTTAAAAAAAAAAGTCATATCTCACTCAATTACGGTTATCTAGTATTCAAATTTATTTTAAATTTAATATTTAGTTATACAAGATGACCCAAATGATCCTTTTTAAGTTTTGGACATAATCAGGGTTAAGAAAATAGAACAATTAATCATTATAGCATTGTCCGATTTGATTCCAATTTAATTTTTGAAGTTCATTTGATTTACTGTAAATTATTTTTAAATTTTTCTTATAAATTGAATTTAAAAAAAAATAATTATATCTCACTCTATTACTGTTATCTATTATTCAAATATAATTTAAAATTAATATTTAGTTTATACAAGATGACTCAAATGATCCTTTTTATGTTTTGGACATAACCAGGATAAAGAAAATCGATTACTATTACCTATAGCTATTGTTCCGATATGATTTTAATTTAATTTTTAGATATAATTTGTTTAACCCTAAATAATTATTTTAAATTTTTAAATGTATTGTGTTTTAAAAAAATAGTCATATGTCACTCAATTACGGTTATCTATTATTCCAATTTATTTTAAAATTAATATTTAGGTTATACAAGATTACTCAAATGATCCTTTTTAAGTTCTGGACATAACCAGGGTTAACAAAATAGAACGATTAATCATTATAGCATTGTCCGATTTGATTCCAATTTAATTTTTGAAGTTCATTTGATTTACTGTAAATTATTTTTTAAATTTTTCTTATAAATTGTTTTAAAAAAAAAAATTATATCTCACTCTATTACTGTTATCTATTATTCGAATAAGATTTAAATTTACTATTTCGCATATACAAGATAGCCAAATGATGTTCTTTACGATTTGAAAACAACCACAATTAAGAAAACATAATAACTAATAGCATTAACGATTGTTCCGATTTAATTTTTCGATATAATTTGATTAACCCTAAATGATTTTTAAAAATAGTTTTATGTAATATGTTTTAAAAAAATAGTCATATCTCACTCAATTACACTTTCTATTATTCAAATATAATTTAAAATTAATGTTTAGGTTATCAAGATGACTAAAATGATCCTTTTTAAGTTTTGGACATAACCAGAATGAAGAAAATTGATTTCTATTACCTATAGCTATTGTACCGATATGATTTCAATTTAATTTTTACATAAAACTTGTTTAACCCTAAGTAATATTTTTAAATATTTTGATGTATTGTGATTAAAAAAAAGAGTCATATCTCACTCAATTACGGTTATCTATTATTCAAATTTATTTTAAAATTAATATTTAGGTTATACAAGATGACTCAAATGATCCTTTTTAAGTTTTGGACATAACCAGGGCTAAGAAAATGGAACAATTACTCATTATAGCATTGTCCGATTTGATTCCAATTTAATCTTTGAAGTTCATTTGATATACTGTAAATTATTTTTAAAATTTTTCTTATGAATTGTTTTTTAAAAAAATAATTATGTCTCACTCTATTACTGTTATTTATTATTCGAATATAATTTACATTTGCTATTTCGCATATACAAGATAGCCAAATGATGTTTTTTACGGTTTGAACACAACCACAATTAAGAAAATATAATAACTAATAGCATTAACGATTGTTCCGATTTAATTTTTAGATATAATTTGATTAACCCTAAATGATTTTTAAAAATATTTTAATGTATTGTGTTTAAAAAAATAGTCATATCTCACTCAATTACGGTTATCTATTAGTCAAATATAATTTTAAATTATTATTTAGTTTATACAAGATGACTCAAATGATCCTTTTTATGTTTTGGACATAACCAAGATAAAGAAAATCGATTACTATTGTATAGCTATTGTTCCGATATGATTTCAATTTAATTTTTAGATATAATTTGTTTAACCCTAAGTAATTTTTTAAAATATTTTGATGTATTGTGTTTAAAAAAAAATAGTCATATCTCACTCAATTACAGTTATCTATTATTCAAATTTATTTTAAAATTAATATTTAGTTATACAAGATGACCCAAATGATCCTTTTTAAGTTTTGGACATAATCAGGGTTAAGAAAATAGAACAATTAATCATTATAGCATTGTCCGATTTGATTCCAATTTAATTTTTGAAGTTCATTTGATGTACTGTAAATTATTTTTAAAATTTTTCTTATGAATTGTTTCTTAAAAAAATAATTATATATCACTCTATTACTGTTATCTAGTATTCGAATATGATTTAAACTTACTATTTCGCATATACAAGATAGCCAAATGATGTTTTTTGCGGTTTGAACACAACAAGAGTTAAGAAAATGTAGTTACTAATAGCGTTGGCGATTGTTCCTACTTAATTTTAATTAAATTTTTAGATATAATTTGATTAACCCTAAATGATTTTTAAAAATAGTTTTATGTATTATGTTTTAAAAAAATAGTCATATCTCACTCAATTACGGTTATCTATTATTCAAATATAATTTAAAATTATTATTTAGTTTATACAAGATGAGTCAAATGATCCTTTTTATGTTTTGGACATAACCAGGATGAAGAAAATCGATTATTATTACCTATAGCTATTGTTCCGATATGATTTCAATTTAATTTTTAGATATAATTTGTTTAACCCTAAGTAATTTTTTAAAATATTTTGATGTATTGTGTTTAAAAAAAAATAGTCATATCTCACTCAATTACAGTTATCTATTATTCAAATTTATTTTAAAATTAATATTTAGTTATACAAGATGACCCAAATGATTCATTTTTAAGTTTTGGACATAATCAGGGTTGAGAAAGTAGAACAATTAATCATTATAGCATTGTCCGATTTGATTCCAATTTAATCTTTGAAGTTCATTTGATGTACTGTAAATTATTTTTAAAATTCTTCTTATGAATTGGTTTTTAAAAAAAGAATTTTATCTCACTCTATTACTGATATCTATTATTCGAATATAATTTAAATTTACTATTTCGCATATACAAGATAGCCAAATGATGTCTTTGCGGTTTGAACACAACCAGAGTTAAGAACATGTAGTTACTAATAGCGTTGGCGATTGTTCCTACTTAATTTTAATTCAATTTTTAGATATAATTTGATTAACCCTAAATGATTTTTAAAAATAGTTTTATGTATTATGTTTTAAAAAAAAAAGTCATATCTCACTCAATTACGGTTATCTATTATTCAAATTTAATTTAAAATTATTATTTAGTTTATACAAGATGAGTCAAATGATCCTTTTTATGTTTTGGACATAACCAGGATAAAGAAAATCGATTATTATTACCTACAGCTATTGTTCCGATATGATTTCAATTTAATTTTTAGATACAATTTGTTTAACCCTAAGTAATTTTTTAAAATATTTTGATGTATTGTGTTAAAAAAAAATAGTCATATCTCACTTAATTACGGTTATCTATTATTCAAATTTATTTTAAAATTAATATTTAGTTATAGAAGATGACCCAAATGATCCTGTTTAAGTTTTAGACATAATCAGGGTTAGGAAAATAGAACAATTAATCATTACAGCATTGTCCGATTTGAATCCAATTTAATTTTTGAAGTTCATTTGATGTACTGTAAATTATTTTTAAAATTTTTCCTATGAATTGTTTTTTTAAAAAATTATTATATATTAGTCTATTACTGTTATTTATTATTCGAATATAATTAAAATTTACTATTTCGCATATACAAGATAGCCAAATGATGTTTTTTGCGGTTTGAACACAACCAGAGTTAAGAAAATGTAATTACTAATAGCGTTGGCGATTGTTCCTATTTAATTTTAATTCAATTTTTAGATATAATTTGTTTTACCCTAAATAATTATTTAAAATTTTTTAATGTATTGTGTTTTAAAAAAATAGTCATATCTCACTCAATTACGGTTATCTATTATTTAAATTTATTTTAAAATTCATATTTAGTTATACAAGATGACCCAAATGATCCTTTTTAAGTTTCGGACAGAATCAGGGTTGAGAAAGTAGAACAATTAATCATTATAGCATTGTCCGATTTGATTCCAATTTAATTTTTGAAGTTCATTTGATGTACTGTAAATTATTTTTAAAATTTTTCTTATGAATTGTTTTTTAAAAAAATAATTTTATCTTACTCTATTACTGTTATTTATTATTCGAATATAATTTACATTTGCTATTTCGCATATACAAGATAGCCAAATGATGTTTTTTACGGTTTGAACACAACCACAATTAAGAAAACATAATAGCATTAACGATTGTTCCAATTTAATTTTTAGATATAATTTGTTTAACCCTAAGTAATTTTTTAAAATATTTTGATGTATTGTGTTTAAAAAAAAATAGTCATATCTCACTCAATTACAGTTATCTATTATTCAAATTTATTTTAAAATTAATATTTAGTTATACAAGATGACCCAAATGATCCTTTTTAAGTTTTGGACATAATCAGGGTTAAGAAAATAGAACAATTAATCATTATAGCATTGTCCGATTTGATTCCAATTTAATTTTTGAAGTTCATTTGATGTACTGTAAATTATTTTTAAAATTTTTCTTATGAATTGTTTCTTAAAAAAATAATTATATATCACTCTATTACTGTTATCTATTATTCGAATATGATTTAAACTTACTATTTCGCATATACAAGATAGCCAAATGATGTTTTTTGCGGTTTGAACACAACAAGAGTTAAGAAAATGTAGTTACTAATAGCGTTGGCGATTGTTCCTACCTAATTTTAATTCAATTTTTAGATATAATTTGATTAACCCTAAATGATTTTTAAAAATAGTTTTATGTATTATGTTTTAAAAAAATAGTCATATCTCACTCAATTACGGTTATCTATTATTCAAATATAATTTAAAATTATTATTTAGTTTATACAAGATGAGTCAAATGATCCTTTTTATGTTTTGGACATAACCAGGATAAAGAAAATCGATTATTATTACCTATAGCTATTGTTCCGATATGATTTCAATTTAATTTTTAGATATAATTTGTTTAACCCTAAGTAATTTTTTAAAATATTTTGATGTATTGTGTTTAAAAAAAAATAGTCATATCTCACTCAATTACAGTTATCTATTATTCAAATTTATTTTAAAATTAATATTTAGTTATACAAGATGACCCAAATGATCCTTTTTAAGTTTTGGACATAATCAGGGTTGAGAAAGTAGAACAATTAATCATTATAGCATTGTCCGATTTGATTCCAATTTAATCTTTAAAGTTCATTTGATGTACTGTAAATTATTTTTAAAATTCTTCTTATGAATTGGTTTTTAAAAAAAGAATTTTATCTCACTCTATTACTGATATCTATTATTCGAATATAATTTAAATTTACTATTTCGCATATACAAGATAGCCAAATGATGTCTTTGCGGTTTGAACACAACCAGAGTTAAGAAAATGTAGTTACTAATAGCGTTGGCGATTGTTCCTACTTAATTTTAATTCAATTTTTAGATATAATTTGATTAACCCTAAATGATTTTTAAAAATAGTTTTATGTATTATGTTTTAAAAAAATAGTCATATCTCACTCAATTACGGTTATCTATTATTCAAATTTAATTTAAAATTATTATTTAGTTATACAAGATGACCCAAATGATCCTTTTTAAGTTTTGGACAGAATTAGGGTTGAGAAAGTAGAACAATTAATCATTATAGCATTGTCCGATTTGATTCCAATTTAATTTTTGAAGTTCATTTGATGTACTGTAAATTATTTTTAAAATTTTTCTTATGAATTGTTTTTTAAAAAAATAATTATATCCCACTCTATTACGGTTATTTATTATTCGAATATAATTTACATTTGCTATTTCGCATATACAAGATAGCCAAATGATGTTTTTTACGGTTTGAACACAACCACAATTAAGAAAACATAATAACTAATAGCATTAACGATTGTTCCGATTTAATTTTTAGATATAATTTGATTAACCCTAAATGATTTTTAAAATTATTTTAATGTATTGTGTTTAAAAAAATAGTCATATCTCACTCAATTACGGTTATCTATTATTCAAATATAATTTTAAATTATTATTTAGTTTATACAAGATGACTCAAATGATCCTTTTTATGTTTTGGACATAACCAGGATAAAGAAAATCGATTACTATTACCTATAGCTATTGTTCCGATATGATTTCAATTTAATTTTTAGATATAATTTGTTTAACCCTAAGTAATTTTTTAAAATATTTTGATGTATTGTGTTAAAAAAAATAGTCATATCTCACTTAATTACGGTTATCTATTATTCAAATTTATTTTAAAATTAATATTTAGTTATAGAAGATGACCCAAATGATCCTGTTTAAGTTTTAGACATAATCAGGGTTAGGAAAATAGAACAATTAATCATTACAGCATTGTCCGATTTGAATCCAATTTAATTTTTGAAGTTCATTTGATGTACTGTAAATTATTTTTAAAATTTTTCCTATGAAATGTTTTTTTTAAAAATTATTATATCTCAGTCTATTACTGTTATCTATTATTCAAATATAATTTAAAATTATTATTTAGTTTATACAAGATGACTCAAATGATCCTTTTTATGTTTTGGACATAACCAGGATAAAGAAAATCAATTACTATTACCTATAGGAATTGTTCCGATATGATTTTAATTTAATTTTTAGATATAATTTGTTTAACCCTAAGTAATTTTTTAAAATATTTTGATGTATTGTGTTTAAAAAAAAATAGTCATATCTCACTCAATTACGGTTATCTATTATTCAAATTTATTTTAAAATTAATATTTAGTTATACAAGATGACCCAAATGATCCTTTTTAAGTTTTGGACATAATCAGGGTTAAGAAAGTAGAACAATTAATCATTATAGCATTGTCCGATTTGATTCCAATTTAATCTTTGGTGTTCATTTGATGTACTGTAAATTATTTTTAAAATTTTTCTTATGAATTGGTTTTTAAAAAAAGAATTTTATCTCACTCTATTACTGATATCTATTATTCGAATATAATTTAAATTTACTATTTCGCATATACAAGATAGCCAAATGATGTCTTTGCGGTTTGAACACAACCAGAGTTAAGAAAATGTAGTTACTAATAGCGTTGGCGATTGTTCCTACTTAATTTTAATTCAATTTTTAGATATAATTTGATTAACCCTAAATGATTTTTAAAAATAGTTTTATGTATTATGTTTTAAAAAAATAGTCATATCTCACTCAATTACGGTTATCTATTATTCAAATTTAATTTAAAATTATTATTTAGTTATACAAGATGACCCAAATGATCCTTTTTAAGTTTTGGACAGAATTAGGGTTGAGAAAGTAGAACAATTAATCATTATAGCATTGTCCGATTTGATTCCAATTTAATTTTTGAAGTTCATTTGATGTACTGTAAATTATTTTTAAAATTTTTCTTATGAATTGTTTTTTAAAAAAATAATTATATCCCACTCTATTACGGTTATTTATTATTCGAATATAATTTACATTTGCTATTTCGCATATACAAGATAGCCAAATGATGTTTTTTACGGTTTGAACACAACCACAATTAAGAAAACATAATAACTAATAGCATTAACGATTGTTCCGATTTAATTTTTAGATATAATTTGATTAACCCTAAATGATTTTTAAAATTATTTTAATGTATTGTGTTTAAAAAAATAGTCATATCTCACTCAATTACGGTTATCTATTATTCAAATATAATTTTAAATTATTATTTAGTTTATACAAGATGACTCAAATGATCCTTTTTATGTTTTGGACATAACCAGGATAAAGAAAATCGATTACTATTACCTATAGCTATTGTTCCGATATGATTTCAATTTAATTTTTAGATATAATTTGTTTAACCCTAAGTAATTTTTTAAAATATTTTGATGTATTGTGTTAAAAAAAATAGTCATATCTCACTTAATTACGGTTATCTATTATTCAAATTTATTTTAAAATTAATATTTAGTTATAGAAGATGACCCAAATGATCCTGTTTAAGTTTTAGACATAATCAGGGTTAGGAAAATAGAACAATTAATCATTACAGCATTGTCCGATTTGAATCCAATTTAATTTTTGAAGTTCATTTGATGTACTGTAAATTATTTTTAAAATTTTTCCTATGAAATGTTTTTTTTAAAAATTATTATATCTCAGTCTATTACTGTTATCTATTATTCAAATATAATTTAAAATTATTATTTAGTTTATACAAGATGACTCAAATGATCCTTTTTATGTTTTGGACATAACCAGGATAAAGAAAATCAATTACTATTACCTATAGGAATTGTTCCGATATGATTTTAATTTAATTTTTAGATATAATTTGTTTAACCCTAAGTAATTTTTTAAAATATTTTGATGTATTGTGTTTAAAAAAAAATAGTCATATCTCACTCAATTACGGTTATCTATTATTCAAATTTATTTTAAAATTAATATTTAGTTATACAAGATGACCCAAATGATCCTTTTTAAGTTTTGGACATAATCAGGGTTAAGAAAGTAGAACAATTAATCATTATAGCATTGTCCGATTTGATTCCAATTTAATCTTTGGTGTTCATTTGATGTACTGTAAATTATTTTTAAAATTTTTCTTATGAATTGTTTTTAAAAAAAAATAATTATATATCACTCTATTACTGTTATCTATTATTCGAATATGATTTAAACTTACTATTTCGCATATACAAGATAGCCAAATGATGTTTTTTACGGTTTGAACACAACTACAATTAAGAAAACATAATAACTAATAGCATTAACGATTGTTCCGATTTAATTTTTAGATATAATTTGATTAACCCTAAATGATTTTTAAAAATATTTTGATGTATTATGTTTAGAGAAAATAATCATATCTCTGTCAATTACGGTTATCTATTATTCAAATATAATTTAAAATTAATATTTAGGTTATCAAGATGACTCAAATGATCCTTTTTAAGTTTTGGACATAACCAGGGTTAAGAAAACAGAACGATTAATCATTATAGCAATGTCCGATTTGATTCCAATTTAATTTTTGAAGTTCATTTGATTTACTGTAAATTATTCTTATAAATTCTTAAAAAAAAAAAAAATTATTATATTTCACTCTATTACTGTTATCTATTATTCGAATAAGATTTAAATTTACTATTTCGCATATACAAGATAGCCAAATGATGTTCTTTACGGTTTGAAGACCACCACAATTAAGAAAACATAATAACTAATAGCATTAACGATTGTTCCGATTTAATTTTTCGATATAATTTGATTAACCCTAAATGATTTTTAAAAATATTTTGATGTATTGTGTTTAAAAAAAATTATCATATCTCTCTCAATTACGTTTATCTATTATTCAAATTTATTTTAAAATTAATATTTATTTTATACAAGATGACTCAAATGATCCTTTTTAAGTTTTGTACATAACCAGGGTTAAGAAAATAGAACAATTAATCATTATAGCATTGTCCGATTTGATTCCCATTTAATTTTTGAAGTTCATTTAATTTACTGTAAATTATTTTTAAATTTTTCTTATAAATTGTTTTAAAAAAAATAATTATATCTCACTCTATTACTGTTATCTATTATTCAAATATAATTTAAAATTATTATTTAGTTTATACAAGATGACTCAAATGATCCTTTTTATGTTTTGGACATAACCAGGATAAAGAAAATCAATTACTATTACCTATAGGTATTGTTCCGATATGATTTTAATTTAATTTTTAGATATAATTTGTTTAACCCTAAGTAATTTTTTAAAATATTTTGATGTATTGTGTTTAAAAAAAATAGTCATATCTCACTCAATTACAGGGTTAAGAAAGTAGAACAATTAATCATTGTAGCATTGTCCGATTTGATTGATTCCAATTTAATCTTTGGTGTTCATTTGATGTACTGTAAATTATTTTTAAAATATTTATGTATTGTTTTTTAAAAAAATAATTATATTTCACTCTATTACTGTTATCTATTATTCGATTATAATTTAAATTTACTATTTCGCATATACAGGATAGCAAAATGATGTTTTTTTATGGTTTGAACACAACCGGAGTTAAGAAAATGTAATAACTAATAGCGTTGGCGATTGTTCCTATTTAATTTTAATTCAATTTTTAGATATAATTTGATTAACCCTAAATGATTTTTAAAAAAAAATTTAATGTATTGTGTTTAAAAAAATTGTCATATCTCACTCAATTACGGTTATCTATTATTCAAATTTATTTTAAAATTAATATTTAGGTTATACAAGATGACACAAATTATCCTTTTTAAGTTGTGGACATAATCAGGGTTAAGAAAGTAGAACAATTAATCATTATAGCATTGTCCAATTTGATTCCAATTTAATTTTTGAAGTTCATTTGATATACTGTAAATAATTTTTAAAATTTTTCTTATGAATTGTTTTTTAAAAAAATTATTATATCTCACTCCATTACTGTTATTTATTATTCGAATATAATTTACATTTACTATTTCGCATATACAAGATAGCCAAATGATGTTTTTTACGGTTTGAACACAACCACAATTAAGAAAACATAATAACTAATAGCGTTAACGATTGTTCGGATTTAAATCTAATTTAATTTTTAGATATAATTTGGATAACCCTAAATAATTTTTAAAAATATTTTGAAGTATTGTGTTTAAAAAAAATAGTCATATCTCACTCAATTACGGTTATCTATTATTCAAATATAATTTAAAATTAATATTTAGTTTATACAAGATGACTCAAATGATCCTTTTTAAGTTTTGGACATAACCAGGGTTAAGAAAATAGAACAATTAATCTTTATAGCATTGTCCGATTTGATTCCCATTTAATTTTTAAAGTTCATTTGATCTACTGTAAATTATTTTTAAAATTTTTCTTATAAATTGTTTTTTAAAAAAATAATTATATCTCTCTCTATTATTGTTATCTATTATTCGAATATGATTTAAAATTATTATTTAGGTTATACAAGATGACTCAAATGATCCTTTTTATGTTTTGGACATAACCAGGATAAAGAAAATCGATTACTATTACCTATAGCTATTGTTCCGATATGATTTTAATTTAATTTTTAGATATAATTTGTTTTACCCTAAATAATTATTTTAAATTTTTTAATGTATTGTGTTTTAAAAAAATAGTCATATCTCACTCAATTACGGTTATCTATTATTCAAATTTATTTTAAAATTAATATTTACTTATACAACTTATACAAGATGACCCAAATGATCCTTTTTAAGTTTTGGACATATTCAGGGTTAAGAAAGTAGAACAATTAATCATTATAGCATTGTCCGATTTGATTGATTCCAATTTAATCTTTGGTGTTCATTTGATGTACTGTAAAATATTTTTAAAATTTTTCTTATGAATTGTTTTAAAAAAAAATTATTATATCTCACTCTATTACTGTTATTTATTATTCGAGTAAACTTTACATTTACTATTTCGCATATACAAGATAGCCAAATGATATTTTTTACGGTTTGAACACAACCAGAATTAAGAAAATATAATAACTAATAGCGTTAACGATTGTTCCGATTTAAATCTAATTTAATTTTTAGATATAATTTGAATAACCCTAAATAATTTTAAAAAATATTTTGAAGTATTATGATTAAAAAAAATAGTCATATCTCACTCAATTACGGTTATCTATTATTCAAATTTATTTTAAAATTAATATTTACTTATACAAGATGACCCAAATGATCCTTTTTAAGTTTTGGACATAATCAGGGTTAAGAAAGTAGAACAATTAATCATTATAGCATTGTCCGATTTGATTGATTCCAATTTAATCTTTGGTGTTTATTTGATGTACTGTAAATTATTTTTAAAATTTTTCTTATGAATTGTTTTAAAAAAAAATTATTATATCTCACTCTATTACTGTTATTTATTATTCGAATATAATTTACATTTACTATTTCGCATATACAAGATAGCCAAATGATATTTTTTACGGTTTGAACACAACCAGAATTAAGAAAATATAATAACTAATAGCGTTAACGATTGTTCCGATTTAAATCTAATTTAATTTTTAGATATAATTTGATTAACCCTAAATAATTTTAAAAAATATTTTGAAGTATTATGTTTAAAAAAAATAGTCATATCTCACTCAATTACGGTTATCTATTATTTAAATTTATTTTAAAATTAATATTTATGTTATACTAGATGACACAAATTATCCTTTTTAAGTTGTGGACATAATCAAGGTTAAGAAAGTAGAACAATTAATCATTATAGCATTGTCCGATTTGATTCCAATTTAATTTTTGAAGTTCATTTGATGTACTGTAAATTATTTTTAAAATTTTTCTTATGAATTGTTTTTTTTTATAAAAATTATTATATCTCACTCTATTACTGATATCTATAATTCGAATTTAATTTAAATTTACTATTTTGCATATACAAGATAGCAAAATGATGTTTTTTACGGTTTGAACACAACCAGAGTTAAGAAAATGTAATAACTAAGAGCGTTGGCGATTGTTCCTATTTAATTTTAATTCAATTTTTAGATATAATTTGATTAACCCTAAATGATTTATAAAAATAGTTTTATGTATTATGTTTAAAAAAAATAGTCATATCTCACTCAATTACGGTTATCTATTATTTAAATTTATTTTAAAATTAATATTTATGTTATACTAGATGACACAAATTATCCTTTTTAAGTTTTGGACATAACCGGGTTAAGAAAATAGAACAATTAATCATTATAGCATTGTCCGATTTGGTTCCAATTTAATTTTTGAAGTTCATTTGATGTACTGTAAATTATTTTTAAAATTTTTCTTATGAATTGTTTTTTAAAAAAAATTATTATATCTCACTCTATTACTGTTATTTATTATTCGAATATAATTTACATTTACTATTCCGCATATACAAGATAGCCAAATGAAGTTTTTTACGGTTTGAACACAACCAGAATTAAGAAAATATAATAACTAATAGCGTTAACGATTGTTCGGATTTAAATCTAATTTAATTTTTAGATATAATTTGATTAACCCTAAATGATTTTTAAAAATATTTTGTTGTATTGTGTTTAAAAAAATAGTCATATCTCACTCAATTACGGTTATCTATTATTCAAATTTATTTTAAAATTAATATTTAGTTATACAAGATGACCCAAATGATCCTTTTTAAGTTTTGGATATAATCAGGGTTAAGAAAGTAGAACAATTAATCATTGTAGCATTGTCCGATTTGATTGATTCCAATTTAATCTTTGGTGTTCATTTGATGTACTGTAAATTATTTTTAAAATATTTATGTATTGTTTTTTAAAAAAATAATTATATTTCACTCTATTACTGTTATCTATTATTCGAATATAATTTAAATTTACTATTTCGCATATACAGGATAGCAAAATGATGTTTTTTATGGTTTGAACACAACCGGAGTTAAGAAAATGTAATAACTAATAGCGTTGGCGATTGTTCCTATTTAATTTTAATTCAATTTTAAGATATAATTTGATTAACCCTAAATGATTTTTAATAATATTTTAATGTATTGTGTTTAAAAAAATTGTCATATCTCACTCAATTACGGTTATCTATTATTCAAATTTATTTTAAAATTAATATTTAGGTTATACAAAATGACACAAATTATCCTTTTTAAGTTGTGGACATAATCAGGGTTAAGAAAGTAGAACAATTAATCATTATAGCATTGTCCGATTTTATTCCAATTTAATTTTTGAAGTTCATTTGATGTACTGTAAATAATTTTTAAAAATTTTTTTATGAATTGTTTTTTAAAAAAATTATTATATCTCACTCCATTACTGTTATTTATTATTCGAATATAATTTACATTTACTATTTCGCATATACAAGATAGCCAAATGATGTTTTTTACGGTTTGAACACAACCAGAATTAAAAAATCATAATAACTAATAGCGTTAACGATTGTTCGGATTTAAATCTAATTTAATTTTTAGATATAATTTGAATAACCCTAAATAATTTTTAAAAATATTTTGAAGTATTGTGTTTATAAAAAAATAGTCATATCTCACTCAATTACGGTTATCTATTATTCAAATATAATTTAAAATTAATATTTAGTTTATACAAGATGACTCAAATGATCCTTTTTAAGTTTTGGACATAACCAGGGTTAAGAAAATAGAACAATTAATCTTTATAGCATTGTCCGATTTGATTCCCATTTAATTTTTGAAGTTCATTTGATCTACTGTAAATTATTTTTAAAATTTTTCTTATAAATTGTTTTTTAAAAAAATAATTATATCTCTCTCTATTATTGTTATCTATTATTCGAATATGATTTAAAATTATTATTTAGGTTATACAAGATGACTCAAATGATCCTTTTTATGTTTTGGACATAACCAGGATAAAGAAAATCGATTACTATTACCTATAGCTATTGTTCCGATATGATTTTAATTTAATTTTTAGATATAATTTGTTTTACCCTAAATAATTATTTTAAATTTTTTAATGTATTGTGTTTTAAAAAAATAGTCATATCTCACTCAATTACGGTTATCTATTATTCAGATTTATTTTAAAATTAATATTTACTTATACAAGATGACCCAAATGATCCTTTTTAAGTTTTGGACATAATCAGCGTTAAGAAAGTAGAACAATTAATCATTATAGCATTGTCCGATTTGATTGATTCCAATTTAATCTTTGGTGTTCATTTGATGTACTGTAAATTATTTTTAAAATTTTTCTTATGAATTGTTTTAAAAAAAAATTATTATATCTCACTCTATTACTGTTATTTATTATTCAAATATAATTTACATTTACTATTTCGCATATACAAGATAGCCAAATGATATTTTTTACGGTTTGAACACAACCAGAATTAAGAAAATATAATAACTAATAGCGTTAACGATTGTTCCGATTTAAATCTAATTTAATTTTTAGATATAATTTGAATAACCCTAAATAATTTTAAAAAATATTTTGAAGTATTATGTTTTAAAAAAGTCTTATCTCACTCAATTACGGTTATCTATTATTTAAATTTATTTTAAAATTAATATTTATGTTATACTAGATGACACAAATTATCCTTTTTAAGTTGTGGACATAATCAGGGTTAAGAAAGTAGAACAATTAATCATTATAGCATTGTCCGATTTGATTCCAATTTAATTTTTGAAGTTCATTTGATGTACTGTAAATTATTTTTAAAATTTTTCTTATGAATTGTTTTTTTTATAAAAATTATTATATATCACTCTATTACTGATATTTATAATTCGAATTTAATTTAAATTTACTATTTCGCATATACAAGATAGCAAAATGATGTTTTTTACGGTTTGAACACAACCAGAGTTAAGAAAATGTAATAACTAAGAGCGTTGGCGATTGTTCCTATTTAATTTTAATTCAATTTTTAGATATAATTTGATTAACCCTAAATGATTTATAAAAATAGTTTTATGTATTATGTTTTAAAAAAATAGTCATATCTCACTCAATTACGGTTATCTATTATTTAAATTTATTTTAAAATTAATATTTATGTTATACTAGATGACACAAATTATCCTTTTTAAGTTTTGGACATAACCGGGTTAAGAAAATAGAACAATTATTCATTATAGCATTGTCCGATTTGATTCCAATTTAATTTTTGAAGTTTATTTGATGTACTGTAAATAATTTTTAAAATTTTTCTTATGAATTGTTTTTTAAAAAAAATTATTATATCTCACTCTATTACTGTTATTTATTATTCGAATATAATTTACATTTACTATTCCGCATATACAAGATAGCCAAATGATGTTTTTTGCGGTTTGAACACAACCAGAGTTAAGAAAATGTAGTTACAAATAGCGTTGGCGATTGTTCCTATTTAATTTTAATTCAATTTTTAGATATAATTTGATTAACCCTAAATGATTTTTAAAAATAGTTTTATGTATTATGTTTTAAAAAAATAGTCATATCTCACTTAATTACGGTTATCTATTATTCAAATATAATTTAAAATTATTATTTAGTTTATACAAGATGAGTCAAATGATCCTTTTTATGTTTTGGACATAACCAGGATAAAGAAAATCGATTACTATTACCTATAGCTATTGTTCCGATATGATTTCAATTTAATTTTTAGATATAATTTGATTAACCCTAAATGATTTTTAAAAATATTTTGATGTATTGTATTTAAAAAAAAATAGTCATATCTTACTTACTTACGGTTATCTATTACTCAAATTTATTTTAAAATTAATATTTACTTATACAAGATGACCCAAATAATCCTGTTTAAGTTTTAGACATAATCAGGGTTAGGAAAATAGAACAATTAATCATTACAGCATTGTCCGATTTGAATCCAATTTAATTTTTGAAGTTCATTTGATGTACTGTAAATTATTTTTAAAATTTTTCCTATGAAATGTTTTTTTAAAAAATTATTATATCTCAGTCCATTACTGTTATTTATTATTCGAATATAATTTAAATTTTCCAATTTAATTTTAATTTAATTTTTAGATATAATTTGATTTTTAAATGATAAAATATAATGATTTTTAAAAATATTTTGATGTATTGTGATTAAAAAAAATAGTCATATCTCACTCAATTACGGTTATCTATTATTCAAATTTATTTTAAAATTAATATTTAGGTTATACAAGATGACTCAAATGATCCTTTTTAAGTTTTGGACATAACCAGGGCTAAGAAAATAGAACAATTAATCATTACAGCATTGTGCGATTTGATTCCAATTTAATCTTTGGTGTTCATTTGATGTACTGTAAATTATTTTTAAAATTTTTCTTATGAATTGTTTTTTAAAAAAATTATTATATCTCACTCTATTACTGTTATTTATTATTCGAATATAATTTACATTTGCTATTTCGCATATACAAGATAGCCAAATGATGTTTTTTACGGTTTGAACACAACCACAATTAAGAAAACATAATAACTAATAGCATTAACGATTGTTCCGATTTAATTTTTAGATATAATTTGATTAACCCTAAATGATTTTTAAAAATATTTTAATGTATTGTGTTTAAAAAAATAGTCATATCTCACTTAATTACGGTTATCTATTATTCAAATTTAATTTTAAATTATTATTTAGTTTATACAAGATGACTCAAATGATCCTTTTTATGTTTTGGACATAATCAGGATAAATAAAAAACGATTACTATTACCTATAGCTATTGTTCCGATATGATTTCAATTTAATTTTTAGATATAATTTGTTTAACCGTAAGTAATTTTTTAAAATATTTTGATGTATTGTGTTTAAAAAAAAATAGTCATATCTCACTCAATTACGGTTATCTATTATTCAAATTTATTTTAAAATTAATATTTAGTTATACAAGATGACCAAAATGATCCTTTTTAAGTTTTGGACATAATCAGGGTTAAGAAAGTAGAACAATTAATCATTATAGCATTGTGCGATTTGATTCCAATTTAATCTTTGGTGTTCATTTGATGTACTGTAAATTATTTTTAAAATTTTTCTTATGAATTGTTTTTTAAAAAAATTATTTTATCTCAGTCTATTACTGTTATTTATTATTCGAATATAATTTACATTTACTATTTCGCATATACAAGATAGCCAAATGATGTTTTTTGCGGTTTGAACACAACCAGAGTTAAGAAAATGGAATAACTAATAGCGTTGGCGATTGTTCCGATTTAATTTTAATTCATGATTCCAATTTAATTTTTGAAGTTCATTTGATTTACTGTAAATTATTTTTAAAATTTTTCTAATGAATTGTTTTTTAAAAAATTAATTATATCTCACTCTATTACTGTTATTTATTATTCGAATATAATTTACATTTGCTATTTCGCATATACAAGATAGCCAAATGATGTTTTTTACGGTTTGAACACAACCACAATTAAGAAAACATAATAACTAATAGCATTAACGATTGTTCCGATTTAATTTTTAGATATAATTTGATTAATTCTAAATGATTTTTAAAAATATTTTAATGTATTGTGTTTAAAAAAATAGTCATATCTCACTCAATTACGGTTATCTATTATTCAAATTTTTTTTAAAATTAATATTTAGGTTATACAAGATGACCCAAATGATCCTTTTTAAGTTTTGGACATAACCAGGGTTAAGAAGATAGAACAATTCATCATTACAGCATTGTCCGATTTGAATCCAACTTAATTTTTGAAGTTCATTTGATGTACTGTAAATTATTTTAAAAATTTTTCTTAATAATTGTTTTTTTTTTTAAATTATTATACTCACTCTATTACTGTTATTTATTATTCGTATATTATTTACATTTACTATTTCGCATATACAAGATAGCTAAATGATGTTTTTTACGGTTTGAACACAACCAGAATTAAGAGAATATAATAATAGCGTTAACGATTGTTCCGATTTAATTTTTAGATATAATTTGATTAACCCTAAATGATTTTTTAAAATATTTTGATGTATTGTGTTTAAAAAAAATAGTCATATCTCACTCAATTACGGTTAATTATTATTCGAATTTATTTTTAAATTCATATTTAGCTTATACAAGATGACACAAATGATCTTTTTTAAGTTTTGGACATAATCAGGGTTAAGAAAGTAGAACAATTAATCATTATATGTCCGATTTGATTCCAATTTAATTTTCGAAGTTCATTTGATGTACTGTAAATTATTTTTAAAATTTTTCTTATGAATTGTTTTTCAAAAAAATAATTTTATATCACTCTATTACCGTTATTTATTATTCGAATATAATTTTCATTTGCTATTTCGCATATACAAGATAGCCAAATGATGTTTTTTACGGTTTGAACACAATCAGAATTAAGAAAATATAATAAATAATAGCGTTAACGATTGCTCCGATTTAATTTTTAGATATGATTTGATTAACCTTAAATGATTTTTAAAAATATTTTGAAGTATTATGTTTTAAAAAAATAGTCATATCTCACTCAATTACGGTTATCTATTATTTAAATTTATTTTAAAATTAATATTTATGTTATACTAGATGACACAAATTATCCTTTTTAAGTTGTGGACATAATCAGGGTTAAGAAAGTAGAACAATTAATCATTATAGCATTGTCCGATTTGATTCCAATTTACTTTTTGAAGTTTATTTGATATACTGTAAATCATTTTTAAAATTTTTCTTATGAATTGTGTTTTAAAAAAATAATCATATCTCACTCTATTACTGTTTTCTATTATTCGAATATAATTTAAATTTACTATTTCGCATATACAAAATAGCCAAATGATGTTTTTTACGGTTTGAACACAACCAGAGTTAAGAAAATGTAATAACTAATAGCGTTAGCGATTGTTTCGATTTAATTTTAATTCAATTTTTAGATAAAATTTGAATAACCCTAAATAATGTTTTAAAGTATTCTGTTGTATTGTGTAAAAAAAAATAGTCATATCTCACTCAATTACGGTTATCTATTATTCAAATTTATTTTAAAATTCATATTTGGGTTGTACAAGATGACACAAATGATCCTTTTTAAGTTTTAGACATAACCAGGGTTAAGATAATAGAACAATTAATCATTATAGCATTGTCCGATTTAATTCCAATTTACTTTTTGAAGTTTATTTGATGTACTGTAAATTATTTTTAAAATTTTGCTGATGTATTGTTTTTAAAAAAATTTATTATATTTACACTATTACTGTTATCGATTATTCGAATATAATTTAAATTTACTATTTCGCATATACAAGATAGCCAGATGATGTTTTTTACGGTTTGACCACAACCAGAGTTAAGAAAATGTAATAACTAATAGCGTTAGCGATTGTTCCGATTTAATTTTAATTCAATTTTTAGATAAAATTTGAAAAACCCTAAATAATGTTTTAAAGTATTCTGTTGTGTTGTGTTTAAAAAAAATAGTCATATCTCACTCAATTACGGTTATCTATTATTCAAGTTTATTTTAAAATTCATATTTGGGTTGTACAAGATGACACAAATGATCCTTTTTAAGTTTTAGACATAACCAGGGTTAAGAAAATAGAACAATTAATCATTATAGCATTGTCCGATTTGATTCCAATTTAATTTTTGAAGTTCATTTGATGTACTGTAAATAATTTTTAAAATTTTTCTTATAAATTGTTTTTTAAAAAAATAATTATATCTCACTCAATTACGGTTATCTATTATTCGAATATGATTTAAATTTACTATTTCGCATATACAAGATAGCCAAATGATGTTCTTTACGGTTTGAACACAACCAGAATTAAGAAAATATAATAACTAATAGCATTAACGATTGTTCCGATTTAATTTTAATTTAATTTTTAGATATAATTTGATTAACCCTAAATGATTTTTTAAAATATTTTGAGGTATTGTGTTTAAAAAAAATAATCATATCTCACTCAATTACGGTTATCTATTATTCAAATTTATTTTAAAATTCATATTTATGTCATACAAGACGACCCAAATGATCCTTTTTAAGTTTTGGATATAACCAGGGTTAAGAAAATAATACAATTAATCATTATAGCATTGTCCGATTTGATTCCAATTTAATTTTTGAAGTTCATTTGATGTACTGTAAATTATTTTTAAAATATTTCTTATGAATTCTTTTTTAAAAAAATAATCATATCTCTCTCTATTACTGTTATCTATTATTCGAATATAATTTAAATTTACTATTTCGCATATACAAGATAGCCAAATGATGTTTTTTACGGTTTGAACACAACCAGAGTTAAGAAAATATAATAAATAATAGCGTTAATGATTGTTCCGATTTAATTTTTAGATATAATTTGATTAACCCTAAATGATTTTTAAAAATAGTTTTATGTATTGTGTTTAAAAAAAATAGTCATATCTCACTTAATTACGGATATCTATTATTCAAATTTATTTTAAAATTAATATTTAGGTTATACAAGATGACCCAAATGATCCTTTTTAAGTTTTGGACATAACCAGGGTTAAGAAAGTAGAACAGTTAATCATTATAGCATTGCCCGATTTGATTCCAATTTAATTTTTGAAGTTCATTTGATGTACTGTAAATTATTTTTAAAATTTTTCTTATGAATTGTTTTTTAAAAAAATAATAATATCTATCTCTATTACTGTTATCTATTATTCGAATATAATTTAAATTTACTATTTCGCATATACAAGATAGCCAAATGATGTTTTTTACGGTTTGAACACAACCAGAGTTATAAAAATATAAAAACTAATAGCGTTAGCGATTGTTCCGATTTAATTTTAATTCAATTTTTAGATAAAATTTGAATAACCCTAAATAATTTTTTTTTAATATTTTGATGTATTGTGTTTCAAAAAAATAGTCATGTCTCACTCAACTACGGGTATCTATTATTCAAATTTATTTTAAAATTAATAATTAGGTTATACAAGATGACCCAAATGATCCTTTTTAAGTTTTGGACATAACCAGAGTTAAGAAAGTAAAACAGTTAATCATTATAGCATTGTCCGATTTGATTCCAATTTAAATTTTGAAGTTCATTTGATTTACTGTAAATTATTTTTAAAATTTTTCTTATGAATTGTTTCTTAAAAAAATAATTATATCTCACTCTATTACTGTTATCTATTATTCGAATATAATTTAAATTTACTATTTCGCATATACAAGATAGCCAGATGAGGTTTTTTACGGTTTGACCACAACCAGAGTTAAGAAAATGTAATAACTAACAGCGTTGGCGTTTGTTCCGATTTAATTTTTAGATATAATTTGATTCACCCTAAATGATTTTTAAAAATATTTTAATGTATTGTGTTTAAAAAAATTGTCATATCTCACTCAATTGCGGTTATCTATTATTCATATTTATTTTAAAATTAATATTTAGGTTATACAAGGTGACCCAAATGATCCTTTTTAAGTTTTGGACATAACCCGGGTTAAGGAAATAGAACAATTAATCATTATAGCATTGTCCGATTTGATTCCAATGTAATTTTTGAAGTTCATTTGATGTACTGTAAATAATTTTTAAAATTTTTCTTATAAATTGATTTAAAAAAAAATAATTATATCTCACTCAATTACGGTTATCTATTACTCAAATTTACTTTAAAATTAATATTTAGGTTATACAAGGTGACCCAATTGATCCTTTTTAAGTTTTGGACATAACCTGGGTTAAGAAAATAGAACAATTAATCATTATAGCATTGTCCGATTTGATTCCAATTTAATTTTTGAATTTCATTTGATATACTGTAAATTATTTTTAAAATTTTTCTTATGAATTGCTTTTTAAAAAAATAATTATATTTCACTCTATTCGAATATAATTTAAATTTACTATTTCGCATATACAAGATAGCCAAATGATGTTTTTTACGGTTTGAACACAACCAGAATTAAGAAAATATAATAAATAATAGCGTTAACGATTGTTCCGATTTAATTTTTAGATATAATTTGATTAACCCTAAATGATTTTTAAAAATAATTTTATGTATTGTGTTTAAAAAAAAATAGTCATATCTCACTCAATTACGGTTATGTAGTATTCGAATTTATTTTAAAATTCATATTTGGGTTGTACAAGATGACACAAATGATCCTTTTTAAGTTTTAGACATAACCAGGGTTAAGAAAATAGAACAATTAATCATTATAGCATTGTCCGATTTGATTCCAATTTACTTTTTGGAGTTTATTTGATGTACTGTAAATTATTTTTAAAATTTTGCTGATGTATTGTTTTTAAAAAAAATTATCATATTTTACACTATTACTGTTATCTATTATTCGAATATAATTTAAATTTACTATTTCGCATATACAAGATAGCCAGATGATGTTTTTTACGGTTTGACCACAACCAGAGTTAAGAAAATGTAATAACTAATAGCGATGGCGATTGTTCCGATGTAATTTTTAGATATAATTTGATTAACCCTAAATCATTTAAATAAATAGTTTTATGTATTGTGTTTTAAAAAAATAGTCATATCACACTCAATTACGGTTATCTATTATTCAAATTTATTTTAAAATTAATATTTAGGTTATACGAGATGACTCAAATGATCCTTTTTAAGTTTTGGACATAACCAGGGTTAAGAAAATAGAACAATTAATTATTATAGCATTGTCCAATTTGAATCCAATTTAATTTTTGAAGTTTTGATGTACTGTAAATTATTTTTAAAATTTTTCTTATGAATTGTTTTTTAAAAAAATAATCATATCTCACTCTATTACTGTTTTCTATTATTCGAATATAATTTAAATTTACTATTTGGCATATACAAGATAGCCAAATGATGTTTTTTACGGTTTGAACACAACCAGAATTAAGAAAATATAATAAATAATAGCGTTAACGATTGCTCCGATTTAATTTTTAGATATGATTTGATTAACCCTAAATGATTTTAAAAAATAATTTTATGTATTGTGTTTAAAAAAATAGTCATATCTCACTCAATTACGGTTATCTATTATTCAAATTTATTTTAAAATTCATATTTAGATTATACAAGATGACACAAATGATCCTTATTAAGTTTTAGACATAACCAGGGTTAAGAAAATAGAACAATTAATCATTATAGCACTGTCCGATTTGATTCCAATTTAATTTTTGAAGTTCATTTGATGTAGTGTAAATAATTTTTAAAATTTTTCTTATAAATTGTTTTTTAAAAAAATAATTATATCTCACTCAATTATGGTTATCTATTATTCGAATTTATTTTAAAATTCATATTTAGGTTATACAAGACGACCCAAATGATCATTTTTAAGTTTTGGACATAACCAGGGTTAAGAAAATAGAACAATTAATTATTATAGCATTGTCCAATTTGAGTCCAATTTAATTTTTGAAGTTTTGATGTACTGTAAATTATTTTTTAAATTTTTTTTATAAATTGTTTCTTAAAAAAATAATTATATCTCTCTCTATTACTGTTATCTATTATTCGAATATGATTTAAATTTACTATTTCGCATATACAAGATAGCCAAATGATGTACTTTACGGTTTGAACACAACCAGAATTAAGAAAATATAATAACTAATAGCATTAACGATTGTTCCGATTTAATTTTAATTTAATTTTTAGATATAATTTGATTAACCCTAAATGATTTTTTAAAATATTTTGAGGTATTGTGTTTAAAAAAAATAATCATATCTCACTCAATTACGGTTATCTGTTATTCAAATTTATTTTAAAATTCATATTTATGTTATACAAGACGACCCAAATGATCCTTTTTAAGTTTTGGATATAACCAGGGTTAAGAAAATAATACAATTAATCATTATAGCATTGTCCGATTTGATTCCAATTTAATTTTTGAAGTTCATTTGATGTACTGTAAATTATTTTTAAAATATTTCTTATGAATTCTTTTTTAAAAAAATAATCATATCTCTCTCTATTACTGTTATCTATTATTCGAATATAATTTAAATTTACTATTTCGCATATACAAGATAGCCAAATGATGTTTTTTACGGTTTGAACACAACCAGAGTTAAGAAAATATAATAAAATATTAGCGTTAATGATTGTTCCGATTTAATTTTTAGATATAATTTGATTAACCCTAAATGATTTTTAAAAATAGTTTTATGTATTGTGTTTAAAAAAAATAGTCATATCTCACTTAATTACGGATATCTATTATTCAAATTTATTTTAAAATTAATATTTAGGTTATACAAGATGACCCAAATGATCCTTTTTAAGTTTTGGACATAACCAGGGTTAAGAAAGTAGAACAGTTAATCATTATAGCATTGCCCGATTTGATTCCAATTTAGTTTTTAAAGTTCATTTGATGTACTGTAAATTATTTTTAAAATTTTTCTTATGAATTGTTTTTTAAAAAAATAATAATATCTATCTCTATTACTGTTATCTATTATTCGAATATAATTTAAATTTACTATTTCGCATATACAAGATAGCCAAATGATGTTTTTTACGGTTTGAACACAACCAGAGTTATAAAAATATAAAAACTAATAGCGTTAGCGATTGTTCCGATTTAATTTTAATTCAATTTTTAGATAAAATTTGAATAACCCTAAATAATTTTTTTTTAAATATTTTGATGTATTGTGTTTCAAAAAAATAGTCATGTCTCACTCAACTACGGGTATCTATTATTCAAATTTATTTTAAAATTAATAATTAGGTTATACAAGATGACCCAAATGATCATTTTTAAGTTTTGGACATAACCAGGGTTAAGAAAATAGAACAATTAATTATTATAGCATTGTCCAATTTGAGTCCAATTTAATTTTTGAAGTTTTGATGTACTGTAAATTATTTTTTAAATTTTTTTTATAAATTGTTTCTTAAAAAAATAATTATATCTCTCTCTATTACTGTTATCTATTATTCGAATATGATTTAAATTTACTATTTCGCATATACAAGATAGCCAAATGATGTACTTTACGGTTTGAACACAACCAGAATTAAGAAAATATAATAACTAATAGCATTAACGATTGTTCCGATTTAATTTTAATTTAATTTTTAGATATAATTTGATTAACCCTAAATGATTTTTTAAAATATTTTGAGGTATTGTGTTTAAAAAAAATAATCATATCTCACTCAATTACGGTTATCTGTTATTCAAATTTATTTTAAAATTCATATTTATGTTATACAAGACGACCCAAATGATCCTTTTTAAGTTTTGGATATAACCAGGGTTAAGAAAATAATACAATTAATCATTATAGCATTGTCCGATTTGATTCCAATTTAATTTTTGAAGTTCATTTGATGTACTGTAAATTATTTTTAAAATATTTCTTATGAATTCTTTTTTAAAAAAATAATCATATCTCTCTCTATTACTGTTATCTATTATTCGAATATAATTTAAATTTACTATTTCGCATATACAAGATAGCCAAATGATGTTTTTTACGGTTTGAACACAACCAGAGTTAAGAAAATATAATAAAATATTAGCGTTAATGATTGTTCCGATTTAATTTTTAGATATAATTTGATTAACCCTAAATGATTTTTAAAAATAGTTTTATGTATTGTGTTTAAAAAAAATAGTCATATCTCACTTAATTACGGATATCTATTATTCAAATTTATTTTAAAATTAATATTTAGGTTATACAAGATGACCCAAATGATCCTTTTTAAGTTTTGGACATAACCAGGGTTAAGAAAGTAGAACAGTTAATCATTATAGCATTGCCCGATTTGATTCCAATTTAGTTTTTAAAGTTCATTTGATGTACTGTAAATTATTTTTAAAATTTTTCTTATGAATTGTTTTTTAAAAAAATAATAATATCTATCTCTATTACTGTTATCTATTATTCGAATATAATTTAAATTTACTATTTCGCATATACAAGATAGCCAAATGATGTTTTTTACGGTTTGAACACAACCAGAGTTATAAAAATATAAAAACTAATAGCGTTAGCGATTGTTCCGATTTAATTTTAATTCAATTTTTAGATAAAATTTGAATAACCCTAAATAATTTTTTTTTAAATATTTTGATGTATTGTGTTTCAAAAAAATAGTCATGTCTCACTCAACTACGGGTATCTATTATTCAAATTTATTTTAAAATTAATAATTAGGTTATACAAGATGACCCAAATGATCCTTTTTAAGTTTTGGACATAACCAGAGTTAAGAAAGTAAAACAGTTAATCATTATAGCATTGTCCGATTTGATTCCAATTTAATTTTTGAAGTTCATTTGATTTACTGTAAATTATTTTTAAAATTTTTCTTATGAATTGTGTTTTAAAAAAATAATCATATCTCACTCTATTACTGATATCTATTATACGAATATAATTTAAATTTACTATTTCGCATATACAAAATAGCCAAATGATGTTTTTTACGGTTTGACCACAACCAGAGTTAAGAAAATGTAATAACTAACAGCGTTGGCGTTTGTTCCGATTTAATTTTTAGATATAATTTGATTAACCCTAAATGATTTTTAAAAATATTTTAATGTATTGTGTTTAAAAAAATTGTCATATCTCACTCAATTACGGTTATCTATTATTCATATTTATTTTAAAATTAATATTTAGGTTATACAAGGTGACCCAAATGATCCTTTTTAAGTTTTGAACATAACCTGGGTTAAGAAAATAGAACAATTAATCATTATAGCATTGTCCGATTTGATTCCAATGTAATTTTTGAAGTTCATTTGATGTACTGTAAATAATTTTTAAAATTTTTCTTATAAATTGTTTTTAAAAAAATAATTATATCTCACTCAATTACGGTTATCTATTACTCAAATTTATTTTAAAATTATTATTTAGGTTATACAAGGTGACCCAAATGATCCTTTTCAACTTTTGGACATAACCTGGGTTAAGAAAATAGAACAATTAATCATTATAACATTGTCCGATTTGATTCCAATTTAATTTTTAAATTTCATTTGATATAGTGTAAATTATTTTTAAAATTTTTCTTATGAATTGCTTTTTAAAAAAATAATTATATTTCACTCTATTCGAATATAATTTAAATTTACTATTTCGCATATACAAGATAGCCAAATGATGTTTTTTACGGTTTGAACACAACCAGAATTAAGAAAATATAATAAATAATAGCGTTAACGATTGTTCCGATTTAATTTTTAGATATATCTTGATTAACAATAAATGATTTTTAGAAATAATTTTATGTATTGTGTTTAAAAAAAAATAGTCATATCTCACTCAATTACGGTTATGTAGTATTCGAATTTATTTTAAAATTCATATTTAGGTTATACAAGATGACACAAATGATCCTTTTTAAGTTTTGGACTTAACCAGGGTTAAGAAAATAGAACAATTAATTATTATAGCATTGTCCGATTTGAATCCAATTTAATTTTTGAATTTCATTTGATATACTATAAATTATTTTTAAAATTTTTCTTATGAATTGTGTTTTAAAAAAATAATCATATCTCACTCTATTACTGTTTTCTATTATTCGAATATAATTTAAATTTACTATTTGGCATATACCACATAGCCAAATGATGTTTTTTACGGTTTGACCACAACCAGAGTTAAGAAAATGTAATAACTAATAGCGTTAGCGATTGTTCCGATTTAATTTTAATTCAATTTTTAGATAATATTTGAAAAACCCTAAATAATGTTTTAAAGTATTCTGTTGTATTGTGTTTAAAAAAAATAGTCATATATCACTCAATTACGGTTATCTATTATTCAAATTTATTTTAAAATTCATATTTGGGTTGTACAAGATGATACAAATGATCCTTTTTAAATTTTAGACATAACCAGGGTTAAGATAATAGAACAATTAATCATTATAGCATTGTCCGATTTGATTCCAATTTACTTTTTGAAGTTTATTTGATGTACTGTAAATTATTTTTAAAATTTTGCTGATGTATTGTTTTTAAAAAAAATTATCATATTTTACACTATTACTGTTATCTATTATTCGAATATAATTTAAATTTACTATTTCGCATATACAAGATAGCCAGATGATGTTTTTTACGGTTTGACCACAGAGTTAAGAAAATGTAATAACTAATAGCGTTAGCGATTGTTCCGATTTAATTTTAATTCAATTTTTAGATAAAATTTGAAAAACCCTAAATAATGTTTTAAAGTATTCTGTTGTATTGTGTTTAAAAAAATAGTTATATCTCACTTAATTACGGTTATCTATTATTCAAATTTATTTTAAAATTCATATTTAGATTATACAAGATGACACAAATGATCCTTTTTAAGTTTTAGACATAACCAGGGTTAAGTAAATTGAACAATTAATCATTATAGCATTGTCCGATTTGATTCCAATTTACTTTTTGAAGTTCATTTGATGTACTGTAAACAATTTTTTAAATTTTTCTTATAAATTGTTTTTTAAAAAAATAATTATATCTCACTCAATTACGGTTATCTATTATTCGAATTTATTTTAAAATTCATATTTAGGTTATACAAGATGACACAAATGATCCTTTTTAAGTTTTGGACATAACCAGGGTTAAGAAAATAGAACAATTAATTATTATAGCATTGTCCGATTTGAATCCAATTTAATTTTTGAAGTTTTGATGTACTGTAAATTATTTTTAAAATTTTTCTTATGAATTATTTTTTAAAAAAATAATCATATCTCACTCTATTACTGTTTTCTATTATTCGAATATAATTTAAATTTACTATTTGGCATATACCACATAGCCAAATGATGTTTTTTACGGTTTGACCACAACCAGAGTTAAGAAAATGTAATAACTAATAGCGTTGGCGATTGTTCCGATTCAATTTTTAGATATAATTTGATTAAACCTAAATCATTTAAAAAAATAGTTTTATGTATTGTGTTTTAAAAAAATAGTCATATCACACTCAATTACGGTTATCTATTATTCAAATTTATTTTAAAATTAATATTTAGGTTATACAAGATGACTCAAATGATCCTTTTTAAGTTTTGGACACAACCAGGGTTAAGAAAATAGAAGGATTAATCATTACAGCATTGTCCGATTTGATTCCAATTTAATTTTTGATGTTCATTTGATGTACTATAAATTATTTTTAAAATTTTTCTTATGTATTGTTTTTTAAAAAAATAAATATATCTCACTCTATTACTGTTTTCTATTATTCGAATATAATTTAAATTTACTATTTCGCATATACAAGATAGCCAAATGATGTTCTTTACGATTTGAAAACAACCAGAATTAAGAAAATATAATAACTAATAGCGTTAACGATTGTTCCGATTTAATTTTAATTTAGTTTTTAGATATATTTTGATTAACCCTATATGGATATAACCAGGGTTAAGAAAATAGAACGATTAATCATTGTCCGATTTGATTCCAATTTAATTTTTGAAGGTCATTTGATTTACTGTAAATTATTTTTAAAATTTTTCTTATGAGTTGTTTTTTAAAAAAATAAATATATCTCACTCTATTACTGTTACCTATTATTCGAATATGATTTAAATTTACTATTTCGCATATACAAGATAGCCAAATGATGTTTTTTACGGTTTAACCACAACCAGAGTTAAGAAAATGTAATAACTAATAGCGATGGCGATTGTTCCGATGTAATTTTTAGATATAATTTGATTAACCCTAAATCATTTAAATAAATAGTTTTATGTATTGTGTTTTAAAAAAATAGTCATATCACACTCAATTACGGTTATCTATTATTCAAATTTATTTTAAAATTAATATTTAGGTTATACAAGATGACTCAAATGATCCTTTTTAACTTTTGGACATAACCAGGGTTAAGAAAATAGAACAATTAATTATTATAGCATTGTCCAATTTGAGTCCAATTTAATTTTTGAAGTTTTGATGTACTGTAAATTATTTTTAAAATTTTTCTTATGAATTGTTTTTAAAAAAAATAATCATATCTCACTCTATTACTGTTTTCTATTATTCGAATATAATTTAAATTTACTATTTGGCATATACAAGATAGCCAAATGATGTTTTTTACGGTTTGAACACAACCAGAATTAAGAAAATATAATAAATAATAGCGTTAACGATTGCTCCGATTTAATTTTTAGATATGATTTGATTAACCCTAAATGATTTTTAAAAATAATTTTATGTATTGTGTTTAAAAAAATAGTCATATCTCACTCAATTACGGTTATCTATTATTCAAATTTATTTTAAAATTCATATTTAGATTATACAAGATGACACAAATGATCCTTATTAAGTTTTAGACATAACCAGGGTTAAGAAAATAGAACAATTAATCATTATAGCACTGTCCCATTTGATTCCAATTTAATTTTTGAAGTTCATTTGATGTACTGTAAATAATTTTTAAAATTTTTCTTATAAATTGTTTTTTAAAAAAATAGTCATATCTCACTCAATTACGGTTATGTAGTATTCGAATTTATTTTAAAATTCATATTTGGGTTGTACAAGATGACACAAATGATCCTTTTTAAGTTTTAGACATAACCAGGGTTAAGAAAATAGAACAATTAATCATTATAGCATTGTCCGATTTGATTCCAATTTACTTTTTGGAGTTTATTTGATGTACTGTAAATTATTTTTAAAATTTTGCTGATGTATTGTTTTTAAAAAAAATTATCATATTTTACACTATTACTGTTATCTATTATTCGAATATAATTTAAATTTACTATTTCGCATATACAAGATAACCAGATGATGTTTTTTACGGTTTGACCACAACCAGAGTTAAGAAAATGTAATAACTAATAGCGATGGCGATTGTTCCGATGTAATTTTTAGATATAATTTGATTAACCCTAAATCATTTAAATAAATAGTTTTATGTATTGTGTTTTAAAAAAATAGTCATATCACACTCAATTACGGTTATCTATTATTCAAATTTATTTTAAAATTAATATTTAGGTTATACGAGATGACTCAAATGATCCTTTTTAAGTTTTGGACATAACCAGGGTTAAGAAAATAGAACAATTAATTATTATAGCATTGTCCAATTTGAATCCAATTTAATTTTTGAAGTTTTGATGTACTGTAAATTATTTTTAAAATTTTTCTTATGAATTGTTTTTTAAAAAAATAATTATATCTCACTCAATTACGGTTATCTATTATTCGAATTTATTTTAAAATTCATATTTAGGTTATACAAGACGACCCAAATGATCATTTTTAAGTTTTGGACATAACCAGGGTTAAGAAAATAGAACAATTAATTATTATAGCATTGTCCAATTTGAGTCCAATTTAATTTTTGAAGTTTTGATGTACTGTAAATTATTTTTTAAATTTTTTTTATAAATTGTTTCTTAAAAAAATAATTATATCTCTCTCTATTACTGTTATCTATTATTCGAATATGATTTAAATTTACTATTTCGCATATACAAGATAGCCAAATGATGTTCTTTACGGTTTGAACACAACCAGAATTAAGAAAATATAATAACTAATAGCATTAACGATTGTTCCGATTTAATTTTAATTTAATTTTTAGATATAATTTGATTAACCCTAAATGATTTTTTAAAATATTTTGAGGTATTGTGTTTAAAAAAAATAATCATATCTCACTCAATTACGGTTATCTGTTATTCAAATTTATTTTAAAATTCATATTTATGTTATACAAGACGACCCAAATGATCCTTTTTAAGTTTTGGATATAACCAGGGTTAAGAAAATAATACAATTAATCATTATAGCATTGTCCGATTTGATTCCAATTTAATTTTTGAAGTTCATTTGATGTACTGTAAATTATTTTTAAAATATTTCTTATGAATTCTTTTTTAAAAAAATAATCATATCTCTCTCTATTACTGTTATCTATTATTCGAATATAATTTAAATTTACTATTTCGCATATACAAGATAGCCAAATGATGTTTTTTACGGTTTGAACACAACCAGAGTTAAGAAAATATAATAAATAATAGCGTTAATGATTGTTCCGATTTAATTTTTAGATATAATTTGATTAACCCTAAATGATTTTTAAAAATAGTTTTATGTATTGTGTTTAAAAAAAATAGTCATATCTCACTTAATTACGGATATCTATTATTCAAATTTATTTTAAAATTAATATTTAGGTTATACAAGATGACCCAAATGATCCTTTTTAAGTTTTGGACATAACCAGGGTTAAAAAAGTAGAACAGTTAATCATTATAGCATTCCCCGATTTGATTCCAATTTAGTTTTTAAAGTTCATTTGATGTACTGTAAATTATTTTTAAAATTTTTCTTATGAATTGTTTTTTAAAAAAATAATAATATCTATCTCTATTACTGTTATCTATTATTCGAATATAATTTAAATTTACTATTTCGCATATACAAGATAGCCAAATGATGTTTTTTACGGTTTGAACACAACCAGAGTTATAAAAATATAAAAACTAATAGCGTTAGCGATTGTTCCGATTTAATTTTAATTCAATTTTTAGATAAAATTTGAATAACCCTAAATAATTTTTTTTTAAATATTTTGATGTATTGTGTTTCAAAAAAATAGTCATGTCTCACTCAACTACGGGTATCTATTATTCAAATTTATTTTAAAATTAATAATTAGGTTATACAAGATGACCCAAATGATCCTTTTTAAGTTTTGGACATAACCAGAGTTAAGAAAGTAAAACAGTTAATCATTATAGCATTGTCCGATTTGATTCCAATTTAATTTTTGAAGTTCATTTGATTTACTGTAAATTATTTTTAAAATTTTTCTTATGAATTGTGTTTTAAAAAAATAATCATATCTCACTCTATTACTGATATCTATTATACGAATATAATTTAAATTTACTATTTCGCATATACAAGATAGCCAGATGAGGTTTTTTACGGTTTGACCACAACCAGAGTTAAGAAAATGTAATAACTAACAGCGTTGGCGTTTGTTCCGATTTAATTTTTAGATATAATTTGATTAACCCTAAATGATTTTTAAAAATATTTTAATGTATTGTGTTTAAAAAAATTGTCATATCTCACTCAATTACGGTTATCTATTATTCATATTTATTTTAAAATTAATATTTAGGTTATACAAGGTGACCCAAATGATCCTTTTTAAGTTTTGAACATAACCTGGGTTAAGAAAATAGAACAATTAATCATTATAGCATTGTCCGATTTGATTCCAATGTAATTTTTGAAGTTCATTTGATGTACTGTAAATAATTTTTAAAATTTTTCTTATAAATTGTTTTTAAAAAAATAATTATATCTCACTCAATTACGGCTATCTATTACTCAAATTTATTTTAAAATTAATATTTAGGTTATACAAGGTGACCCAAATGATCCTTTTCAACTTTTGGACATAACCTGGGTTAAGAAAATAGAACAATTAATCATTATAACATTGTCCGATTTGATTCCAATTTAATTTTTAAATTTCATTTGATATACTGTAAATTATTTTTAAAATTTTTCTTATGAATTGCTTTTTAAAAAAATAATTATATTTCACTCTATTCGAATATAATTTAAATTTACTATTTCGCATATACAAGATAGCCAAATGATGTTTTTTACGGTTTGAACACAACCAGAATTAAGAAAATATAATAAATAATAGCGTTAACGATTGTTCCGATTTAATTTTTAGATATATCTTGATTAACAATAAATGATTTTTAGAAATAATTTTATGTATTGTGTTTAAAAAAAAAATAGTCATATCTCACTCAATTACGGTTATGTAGTATTCGAATTTATTTTAAAATTCATATTTAGGTTATACAAGATGACACAAATGATCCTTTTTAAGTTTTGGACTTAACCAGGGTTAAGAAAATAGAACAATTAATTATTATAGCATTGTCCGATTTGAATCCAATTTAATTTTTGAATTTCATTTGATATACTATAAATTATTTTTAAAATTTTTCTTATGAATTGTGTTTTAAAAAAATAATCATATCTCACTCTATTACTGTTTTCTATTATTCGAATATAATTTAAATTTACTATTTGGCATATACCACATAGCCAAATGATGTTTTTTACGGTTTGACCACAACCAGAGTTAAGAAAATGTAATAACTAATAGCGTTAGCGATTGTTCCGATTTAATTTTAATTCAATTTTTAGATAATATTTGAAAAACCCTAAATAATGTTTTAAAGTATTCTGTTGTATTGTGTTTAAAAAAAATAGTCATATCTCACTCAATTACGGTTATCTATTATTCAAATTTATTTTAAAATTCATATTTGGGTTGTACAAGATGATACAAATGATCCTTTTTAAATTTTAGACATAACCAGGGTTAAGATAATAGAACAATTAATCATTATAGCATTGTCCGATTTGATTCCAATTTACTTTTTGAAGTTTATTTGATGTACTGTAAATTATTTTTAAAATTTTGCTGATGTATTGTTTTTAAAAAAATTTATCATATTTTACACTATTACTGTTATCTATTATTCGAATATAATTTAAATTTACTATTTCGCATATACAAGATAGCCAGATGATGTTTTTTACGGTTTGACCACAGAGTTAAGAAAATGTAATAACTAATAGCGTTAGCGATTGTTCCGATTTAATTTTAATTCAATTTTTAGATAAAATTTGAAAAACCCTAAATAATGTTTTAAAGTATTCTGTTGTATTGTGTTTAAAAAAAATAGTTATATCTCACTTAATTACGGTTATCTATTATTCAAATTTATTTTAAAATTCATATTTAGATTATACAAGATGACACAAATGATCCTTTTTAAGTTTTAGACATAACCAGGGTTAAGTAAATTGAACAATTAATCATTATAGCATTGTCCGATTTGATTCCAATTTACTTTTTGAAGTTCATTTGATGTACTGTAAACAATTTTTTAAATTTTTCTTATAAATTGTTTTTTAAAAAAATAATTATATCTCACTCAATTACGGTTATCTATTATTCGAATTTATTTTAAAATTCATATTTAGGTTATACAAGATGACACAAATGATCCTTTTTAAGTTTTGGACATAACCAGGGTTAAGAAAATAGAACAATTAATTATTATAGCATTGTCCGATTTGAATCCAATTTAATTTTTGAAGTTTTGATGTACTGTAAATTATTTTTAAAATTTTTCTTATGAATTATTTTTTAAAAAAATAATCATATCTCACTCTATTACTGTTTTCTATTATTCGAATATAATTTAAATTTACTATTTGGCATATACCACATAGCCAAATGATGTTTTTTACGGTTTGACCACAACCAGAGTTAAGAAAATGTAATAACTAATAGCGTTGGCGATTGTTCCGATTCAATTTTTAGATATAATTTGATTAAACCTAAATCATTTAAAAAAATAGTTTTATGTATTGTGTTTTAAAAAAATAGTCATATCACACTCAATTACGGTTATCTATTATTCAAATTTATTTTAAAATTAATATTTAGGTTATACAAGATGACTCAAATGATCCTTTTTAAGTTTTGGACACAACCAGGGTTAAGAAAATAGAAGGATTAATCATTACAGCATTGTCCGATTTGATTCCAATTTAATTTTTGATGTTCATTTGATGTACTATAAATTATTTTTAAAATTTTTCTTATGTATTGTTTTTTAAAAAAATAAATATATCTCACTCTATTACTGTTTTCTATTATTCGAATATAATTTAAATTTACTATTTCGCATATACAAGATAGCCAAATGATGTTCTTTACGATTTGAAAACAACCAGAATTAAGAAAATATAATAACTAATAGCGTTAACGATTGTTCCGATTTAATTTTAATTTAGTTTTTAGATATATTTTGATTAACCCTATATGGATATAACCAGGGTTAAGAAAATAGAACGATTAATCATTGTCCGATTTGATTCCAATTTAATTTTTGAAGGTCATTTGATTTACTGTAAATTATTTTTAAAATTTTTCTTATGAGTTGTTTTTTAAAAAAATAAATATATCTCACTCTATTACTGTTACCTATTATTCGAATATGATTTAAATTTACTATTTCGCATATACAAGATAGCCAAATGATGTTTTTTACGGTTTGACCACAACCAGAGTTAAGAAAATGTAATAACTAATAGCGATGGCGATTGTTCCGATGTAATTTTTAGATATAATTTGATTAACCCTAAATCATTTAAATAAATAGTTTTATGTATTGTGTTTTAAAAAAATAGTCATATCACACTCAATTACGGTTATCTATTATTCAAATTTATTTTAAAATTAATATTTAGGTTATACAAGATGACTCAAATGATCCTTTTTAACTTTTGGACATAACCAGGGTTAAGAAAATAGAACAATTAATTATTATAGCATTGTCCAATTTGAGTCCAATTTAATTTTTGAAGTTTTGATGTACTGTAAATTATTTTTAAAATTTTTCTTATGAATTGTTTTTAAAAAAAATAATCATATCTCACTCTATTACTGTTTTCTATTATTCGAATATAATTTAAATTTACTATTTGGCATATACAAGATAGCCAAATGATGTTTTTTACGGTTTGAACACAACCAGAATTAAGAAAATATAATAAATAATAGCGTTAACGATTGCTCCGATTTAATTTTTAGATATGATTTGATTAACCCTAAATGATTTTTAAAAATAATTTTATGTATTGTGTTTAAAAAAATAGTCATATCTCACTCAATTACGGTTATCTATTATTCAAATTTATTTTAAAATTCATATTTAGATTATACAAGATGACACAAATGATCCTTATTAAGTTTTAGACATAACCAGGGTTAAGAAAATAGAACAATTAATCATTATAGCACTGTCCCATTTGATTCCAATTTAATTTTTGAAGTTCATTTGATGTACTGTAAATAATTTTTAAAATTTTTCTTATAAATTGTTTTTTAAAAAAATAGTCATATCTCACTCAATTACGGTTATGTAGTATTCGAATTTATTTTAAAATTCATATTTGGGTTGTACAAGATGACACAAATGATCCTTTTTAAGTTTTAGACATAACCAGGGTTAAGAAAATAGAACAATTAATCATTATAGCATTGTCCGATTTGATTCCAATTTACTTTTTGGAGTTTATTTGATGTACTGTAAATTATTTTTAAAATTTTGCTGATGTATTGTTTTTAAAAAAAATTATCATATTTTACACTATTACTGTTATCTATTATTCGAATATAATTTAAATTTACTATTTCGCATATACAAGATAGCCAGATGATGTTTTTTACGGTTTGACCACAACCAGAGTTAAGAAAATGTAATAACTAATAGCGATGGCGATTGTTCCGATGTAATTTTTAGATATAATTTGATTAACCCTAAATCATTTAAATAAATAGTTTTATGTATTGTGTTTTAAAAAAATAGTCATATCACACTCAATTACGGTTATCTATTATTCAAATTTATTTTAAAATTAATATTTAGGTTATACGAGATGACTCAAATGATCCTTTTTAAGTTTTGGACATAACCAGGGTTAAGAAAATAGAACAATTAATTATTATAGCATTGTCCAATTTGAATCCAATTTAATTTTTGAAGTTTTGATGTACTGTAAATTATTTTTAAAATTTTTCTTATGAATTGTTTTTTAAAAAAATAATCATATCTCACTCTATTACTGTTTTCTATTATTCGAATATAATTTAAATTTACTATTTGGCATATACAAGATAGCCAAATGATGTTTTTTACGGTTTGAACACAACCAGAATTAAGAAAATATAATAAATAATAGCGTTAACGATTGCTCCGATTTAATTTTTAGATATGATTTGATTAACCCTAAATGATTTTAAAAAATAATTTTATGTATTGTGTTTAAAAAAATAGTCATATCTCACTCTATTACTGTTTTCTATTATTCGAATATAATTTAAATTTACTATTTGGCATATACCACATAGCCAAATGATGTTTTTTACGGTTTGACCACAACCAGAGTTAAGAAAATGTAATAACTAATAGCGTTGGCGATTGTTCCGATTCAATTTTTAGATATAATTTGATTAAACCTAAATCATTTAAAAAAATAGTTTTATGTATTGTGTTTTAAAAAAATAGTCATATCACACTCAATTACGGTTATCTATTATTCAAATTTATTTTAAAATTAATATTTAGGTTATACAAGATGACTCAAATGATCCTTTTTAAGTTTTGGACACATCCAGGGTTAAGAAAATAGAAGGATTAATCATTATAGCATTGTCCGATTTGATTCCAATTTAATTTTTGATGTTCATTTGATGTACTATAAATTATTTTTAAAATTTTTCTTATGTATTGTTTTTTAAAAAAATAAATATATCTCACTCTATTACTGTTTTCTATTATTCGAATATAATTTAAATTTACTATTTCGCATATACAAGATAGCCAAATGATGTTCTTTACGATTTGAAAACAACCAGAATTAAGAAAATATAATAACTAATAGCGTTAACGATTGTTCCGATTTAATTTTAATTTAGTTTTTAGATATATTTTGATTAACCCTATATGGATATAACCAGGGTTAAGAAAATAGAACGATTAATCATTGTCCGATTTGATTCCAATTTAATTTTTGAAGGTCATTTGATTTACTGTAAATTATTTTTAAAATTTTTCTTATGAGTTGTTTTTTAAAAAAATAAATATATCTCACTCTATTACTGTTACCTATTATTCGAATATGATTTAAATTTACTATTTCGCATATACAAGATAGCCAAATGATGTTTTTTACGGTTTGACCACAACCAGAGTTAAGAAAATGTAATAACTAATAGCGATGGCGATTGTTCCGATGTAATTTTTAGATATAATTTGATTAACCCTAAATCATTTAAATAAATAGTTTTATGTATTGTGTTTTAAAAAAATAGTCATATCACACTCAATTACGGTTATCTATTATTCAAATTTATTTTAAAATTAATATTTAGGTTATACAAGATGACTCAAATGATCCTTTTTAACTTTTGGACATAACCAGGGTTAAGAAAATAGAACAATTAATTATTATAGCATTGTCCAATTTGAGTCCAATTTAATTTTTGAAGTTTTGATGTACTGTAAATTATTTTTAAAATTTTTCTTATGAATTGTTTTTAAAAAAAATAATCATATCTCACTCTATTACTGTTTTCTATTATTCGAATATAATTTAAATTTACTATTTGGCATATACAAGATAGCCAAATGATGTTTTTTACGGTTTGAACACAACCAGAATTAAGAAAATATAATAAATAATAGCGTTAACGATTGCTCCGATTTAATTTTTAGATATGATTTGATTAACCCTAAATGATTTTTAAAAATAATTTTATGTATTGTGTTTAAAAAAATAGTCATATCTCACTCAATTACGGTTATCTATTATTCAAATTTATTTTAAAATTCATATTTAGATTATACAAGATGACACAAATGATCCTTATTAAGTTTTAGACATAACCAGGGTTAAGAAAATAGAACAATTAATCATTATAGCACTGTCCGATTTGATTCCAATTTAATTTTTGAAGTTCATTTGATGTACTGTAAATAATTTTTAAAATTTTTCTTATAAATTGTTTTTTAAAAAAATAGTCATATCTCACTCAATTACGGTTATGTAGTATTCGAATTTATTTTAAAATTCATATTTGGGTTGTACAAGATGACACAAATGATCCTTTTTAAGTTTTAGACATAACCAGGGTTAAGAAAATAGAACAATTAATCATTATAGCATTGTCCGATTTGATTCCAATTTACTTTTTGGAGTTTATTTGATGTACTGTAAATTATTTTTAAAATTTTGCTGATGTATTGTTTTTAAAAAAAATTATCATATTTTACACTATTACTGTTATCTATTATTCGAATATAATTTAAATTTACTATTTCGCATATACAAGATAGCCAGATGATGTTTTTTACGGTTTGACCACAACCAGAGTTAAGAAAATGTAATAACTAATAGCGATGGCGATTGTTCCGATGTAATTTTTAGATATAATTTGATTAACCCTAAATCATTTAAATAAATAGTTTTATGTATTGTGTTTTAAAAAAATAGTCATATCACACTCAATTACGGTTATCTATTATTCAAATTTATTTTAAAATTAATATTTAGGTTATACGAGATGACTCAAATGATCCTTTTTAAGTTTTAGACATAACCAGGGTTAAGAAAATAGAACAATTAATCATTATAGCACTGTCCGATTTGATTCCAATTTAATTTTTGAAGTTCATTTACTGTAAATAATTTTTAAAATTTTTCTTATAAATTGTTTTTTAAAAAAATAATTATATCTCACTCAATTACGGTTATCTATTATTCGAATTTATTTTAAAATTCATATTTAGGTTATACAAGACGACCCAAATGATCATTTTTAAGTTTTGGACATAACCAGGGTTAAGAAAATAGAAAAATTAATTATTATAGCATTGTGCAATTTGAGTCCAATTTAATTTTTGAAGTTTTGATGTACTGTAAATTATTTTTTAAATTTTTTTTATAAATTGTTTCTTAAAAAAATAATTATATCTCTCTCTATTACTGTTATCTATTATTCGAATATGATTTAAATTTACTATTTCGCATATACAAGATAGCCAAATGATGTTCTTTACGGTTTGAACACAACCAGAATTAAGAAAATATAATAACTAATAGCATTAACGATTGTTCCGATTTAATTTTAATTTAATTTTTAGATATAATTTGATTAACCCTAAATGATTTTTTAAAATATTTTGAGGTATTGTGTTTAAAAAAAAAAATCATATCTCACTCAATTACGGTTATCTGTTATTCAAATTTATTTTAAAATTCATATTTATGTTATACCAGACGACCCAAATGATCCTTTTTAAGTTTTGGATATAACCAGGGTTAAGAAAATAATACAATTAATCATTATAGCATTGTTCGATTTGATGTACTGTAAATTATTTTTAAAATATTTCTTATGAATTCTTTTTTAAAAAAATAATCATATCTCTCTCTATTACTGTTATCTATTATTCGAATATAATTTAAATTTACTATTTCGCATATACAAGATAGCCAAATGATGTTTTTTACGGTTTGAACACAACCAGAGTTAAGAAAATATAATAAATAATAGCGTTAATGATTGTTCCGATTTAATTTTTAGATATAATTTGATTAACCCTAAATGATTTTTAAAAATAGTTTTATGTATTGTGTTTAAAAAAAATAGTCATATCTCACTTAATTACGGATATCTATTATTCAAATTTATTTTAAAATTAATATTTAGGTTATACAAGATGACCCAAATGATCCTTTTTAAGTTTTGGACATAACCAGGGTTAAGAAAGTAGAACAGTTAATCATTATAGCATTGCCCGATTTGATTCCAATTTAGTTTTTGAAGTTCATTTGATTTACTGTAAATTATTTTTAAAATTTTTCTTATGAATTGTTTTTTAAAAAAATAATAATATCTATCTCTATTACTGTTATCTATTATTCGAATATAATTTAAATTTACTATTTCGCATATACAAGATAGCCAAATGATGTTTTTTACGGTTTGAACACAACCAGAGTTATAAAAATATAAAAACTAATAGCGTTAGCGATTGTTCCGATTTAATTTTAATTCAATTTTTAGATAAAATTTGAATAACCCTAAATAATTTTTTTTTAAATATTTTGATGTATTGTGTTTCAAAAAAATAGTCATGTCTCACTCAACTACGGGTATCTATTATTCAAATTTATTTTAAAATTAATAATTAGGTTATACAAGATGACCCAAATGATCCTTTTTAAGTTTTGAACATAACCAGAGTTAAGAAAGTAAAACAGTTAATCATTATAGCATTGTCCGATTTGATTCCAATTTAATTTTTGAAGTTCATTTGATTTACTGTAAATTATTTTTAAAATTTTTCTTATGAATTGTGTTTTAAAAAAATAATCATATCTCACTCTATTACTGATATCTATTATTCGAATATGATTTAAATTTACTATTTCGCATATACAAGATAGCCAAATGATGTTTTTTACGGTTTGACCACAACCAGAGTTAAGAAAATGTAATAACTTATAGCGTTGGCGATTGTTCCGATTTAATTTTTAGATTTAATTTGATTAAACCTAAATCATTTAAAAAAATAGTTTTATGTATTGTGTTTTAAAAAAAATAGTCATATCACACTCAATTACGGTTATCTATTATTCAAATTTATTTTAAAATTAATATTTAGGTTATACAAGATGACTCAAATGATCCTTTTTAAGTTTTGGACATAACCAGGGTTAAGAAAATAGAACAATTAATCATTATAGCATTGTCCGATTTGATTCCAATTTACTTTTTGAAGTTCATTTGATGTACTGTAAACAATTTTTAAAATTTTTCTTATAAATTGTTTTTTAAAAAAATAATTATATCTCACTCAATTACGGTTATCTATTATTCGAATTTATTTTAAAATTCATATTTAGGTTATACAAGATGACACAAATGATCCTTTTTAAGTTTTGGACATAACCAGGGTTAAGAAAATAGAACAATTAATTATTATAGCATTGTCCGATTTGAATCCAATTTAATTTTTGAAGTTTTGATGTACTGTAAATTATTTTTAAAATTTTTCTTATGAATTGTTTTTTAAAAAAATAATCATATCTCACTCTATTACTGTTTTCTATTATTCGAATATAATTTAAATTTACTATTTGGCATATACCACATAGCCAAATGATGTTTTTTACGGTTTGACCACAACCAGAGTTAAAAAAATGTAATAACTAATAGCGTTGGCAATTGTTCCGATTTAATTTTAATATATAATTTGATTAACCCTATATGATTTTTAAAATTTTTTTTATGTATTATGTTTTAAAAAAATAGTCATATTACACTCAATTACGGTTATCTATTATTCAAATTTATTTTAAAATTAATATTTAGGTTACACAAGATTACTCAAATGATCCTTTTTAAGTTTTGGACACAACCAGGGCTAAGAAAATAGAAGGATTAATCATTGTCCGATTTGATTCCAATTTAATTTTTGAAGTTCATTTGATTTACTGTAAATTATTTTTAAATTTTTTCTTATGATTTGTTTTTTAAAAAAATAATTATATCTCACTCTATTACTGTTATCTATTATTCGAATAGGATTTAAATTTACTATTTCGCATATACAAGATAGCCAAATGATGTTTTTTATGGTTTGACCACAACCAGAGTTAAGAAAATGTAATAACTAATAACGTTGGCGATTGTTCCGATTTAATTTTTAGATATAATTTGATTAACCCTAAATCATTTAAAAAAATAGTTTTATGTATTGTGTTTTAAAAAAATAGTCATATCACACTCAATTACGGTTATCTATTATTCAAATTTATTTTAAAATTAATATTTAGGTTATACAAGATGACTCAAATGATCCTTTTTAAGTTTTGGACATAACCAGGGTTAAGAAAATAGAACAATTAATTATTATAGCATTGTCCGATTTGAATCCAATTAAAATTTTTAATTTCATTTGATATACTGTAAATTATTTTTTAAATTTTTATTATGAATTGTTTTTTAAAAAAATAATCATATCTCACTCTATTACTGTTTTCTATTATTCGAATATAATTTAAATTTACTATTTCGCATATACAAGATAGCCAAATGATGTTCTTTACGGTTTGAACACAACCACAATTAAGAAAACATAATAACTAATAGCATTAACGATTGTTCCGATTTAATTTTAATTTAATTTTTAGATATAATTTGTTTAACCCTAAGTAATATTTTTAAATATTTTGATGTATTGTGATTAAAAAAAATAACCATATCTCACTCAATTACGGTTATCTATTATTCAAATTTATTTTAAAATTAATATTTAGGTTATACAAGATGACTCAAATGATCCTTTTTAAGTTTTTGACATAACCAGGGTTAAGAAAATAGAACAATTAATCATTATAGCATTGTCCGATTTGATTCCAATTTAATCTTTGATGTTCATTTGATGTACTGTAAACTATTTTTAAAATTTTTCTTATGAATTGTTTTTTAAAAAAATAATTATATCTCACTCTATTACTGATATCTATTATACGAATTTAATTTAAATTTACTATTTCGCATATACAAGACAGCCAAATGATGTTTTTTGCGGTTTGAACACAACCAGAGTTAAGAAAATGTAATAATAGCGTTGGCGATTATTCCGATTTAATTTTAATTCAATTTTTAGATATAATTTGTTTAACCCTAATTGATTTTTAAAAATATTTTTATGTATTGTGTTTTAAAAAAATAGTGATATCTCACTCTATTACGGTTATTAATGAGTCAAATATAATTTACAATTAATATTTAGGTTATCAAGATGACTCAAATGATCCTTTTTTAATTTTTGGACATAACCAGAATGAAGAAAATCGATTTCTATTACCTATAGCTATTGTTCCGATATGATTTCAATTTAATTTTTAGATATAATTTGTTTTACCCTAAATAATTATTTTAAATTTTTTAATGTATTGTGCCTTAAAAAAATAGTCATATCTCACTCAATTACGGTTATCTATTATTCAAATTTATTTTAAAATTAATATTTAGATTATACAAGATGACTCAAATGATCCTTTTTAAGTTTTGGACATAACCAGGGTTAAGAAAATAGAACAATTAATCATTGTCCGATTTAATTCCAACTTAATTTTTGAAGTTCATTTAATGTACTTTAAATTATTTTTAAAATTTTTCTTATGAATTTAAAAAAAAAATATTATACCTCACTCTATTACTGTTATTTATTATTCAAATATAATTTACATTTACTATTTCGCATATACAAGATAGCCAAATGATGTTTTTTACGGTTTGAACACAACCAGAGTTAAGAAAATGTAATAACTAATAGCGTTGGCGATTGTTCCTATTTAATTTTAATTCAATTTTTAGATATAATTTGATTAACCCTAAATGATTTTTAAAAATAGTTTTATGTATTATGTTTTAAAAAAATAGTCATATCTCACTCAATTACGGTTATCTATTATTCAAATATAATTTAAAATTATTATTTAGTTTATACAAGATGACTCAAATGATCCTTTTTATGTTTTGGACATAACCAGGATAAAGAAAATTGATTACTATTACCTATAGCTATTGTTTCGATATGATTTCAATTTAACTTATTGATATAATTTGTTTAACCCTAAATAATTATTTTAAATTTTTTAATGTATTGTTTTTTAAAAAAATAGTCATATCTCACTGAATTACGGTTATCTGTTATTCAAATTTATTTTAAAATTAATATGTAGGTTATACAAGATGACCCAAATGATCCTTTTTAAGTTTTGGACATAACCAGGGTTAGGAAAATAGAACAATTAATCATTAGAGCATTGTCCGATTTGAATCCAATTTAATTTTTGAAGTTCATTTGATGTACTGTAAATTATTTTTAAAATTTTTCTTATGAATTGTTTTTTAAAAAATTATTATATCTCACTCTATTACTGTTATTTATTAGTCAAATATAATTTACATTAACTATTTTGCATATACAAGATAGCCAAATGATGTTTTTTGCGGTTTGAACACAACCAGAGTTAAGAAAATGTAATAACTAATAGCGTTGGCGATTGTTCCGATTTAATTTTAATTCAATTTTTAGATATAATTTGATTAACCCCAAATGATTTTTAAAAATAGTTTTATGTATTATGTTTTAAAAAAATAGTCATATCTCACTCAATTACGGTTATCTATTATTCAAATATAATTTAGAATTATTATTTAGTTTATACAAGATGACTCAAATGATCCTTTTTATGTTTTGGACATAACCAGGATAAAGAAAATCGATTACTATTACCTATAGCTATTGTTCCGATATGATTTTAATTTAATTTTTTGATATAATTTGTTTTACCCTAAATAATTATTTTAAATTTTTTAATGTATTGTGTTTTAAAAGAATAGTCATATCTCACGCAATTACGATTATCTATTATTCAAATTTATTTTAAAATTAATATTTAGGTTATACAAGATGACTCAAGTGATCCTTTTTTAGTTTTGGACATAACCAGGGTTAAGAAAATAGAACGATTAATCGTTATAGCATTGTCCGATTTGATTCCAATTTAATTTTTAAAGTTCATTTGATTTACTGTAAATTATTTTTTAAATTTTTCTTATAAATTCTTTAAAAAAAAAAATAATTATATCTCACTCTATTACTGTTATCTATTATTCGAATAAGATTTAAATGTATTATTTCGCATATACAAGATAGCCAAATGATGTTCTTTACGGTTTGAAGACAACCACAATTAAGAAAACATAATAACTAATAGCATTAACGATTGTTCCGATTTAATTTTTAGATATAATTTGATTAACCCTAAATGATTTTTAAAAATATTTTGTTGTATTGTGTTTAAAAAAATAGTCATATCTCACTCAATTACGTTTATCTATTATTCAAATTTATTTTAAAATTAATATTTAGGTTATACAAGATGACCCAAATGATCCTTTTTAAGTTTTGGACATAACCAGGGTTAAGAAAATAAAACAATTAATCATTACAGCATTGTCCGATTTGAATCCAATTTAATTTTTGAAGTTCATTTGATGCACTGTAAATTATTTTTAGAGTTTTTCTTATGAATTGTTTTTTAAAAAAATTATTATATCTCACTCTATTACTGTTATTTATTATTCGAATATAATTTACATTTACTATTTCGCGTATACAAGATAGCCAAATGATGTTTTTTACGGTTTGAATAAAACCAGAATTAAGAAAATATAATAACTCTTCGCGTTAACGATTGTTCCGATTTAATTTTAATTTAATTTTTAGATATAATTTGATTAACCCTAAATGATTTTTAAGAATATTTTGATGTATTGTGTTTAAGAAAAATAGTCATATCTCACTCGATTACGGTTATCTATTATTCAAATATAACTTAAAATTATTATTTAGGTTATACAAGATGATTCAAATCATACTTTTTATGTTTTGGACATAACCAGGATAAAGAAAATCGATTACTATTACCTGTAGCTATTGTTCCGATATGATTTTAATTTAATTTTTAGATATAATTTGTTAAACTCTAAATAATTATTTTAAATTTTTAATGTATTGTGTTTTAAAAAAAAATAGTCATATCTCACTCAATTACGGTTATCTATTATTCAATTTTATTTTAAAATTAATATTTAGGTTATACTAGATGACCGAAATGATCCTGTTTAAGTTTTGGACATAATCAGGGTTAAGAAAGTAGAACAATTAATCATTATAGCATTGTCCGATTTGATTCCAATTTAATTTTTGAAGTTCATTTGATGTACTGTAAATTATTTTTAAAATTTTTCTTATGACTTGTTTTTTAAAAAAATAATTATATCTCACTCTATTACTGATATCTATTATACGAATATAAATTAAATTTACTATTTCGCATATACAAGATAGCCAAATGATGTTTTTTGCGGTTTGAACACAACCAGAGTTAAGAAAATGTAATAATAGCGTTGGTGATTGTTCCGATTTAATTTTAATTCAATTTTTAGATATAATTTGATTAACCCTAAATGATTTTTAAAAATAGTTTAATGTATTGTGTTTTAAAAAAATAGTGATATCTCTTTCTATTACGGTTATTAATGAGTCAAATATAATTTACAATTAATATTTAGGTTATCAAGATGACTCAAATGATCATTTTTAAGTTTGGACATAACCAGAAAGAAGAAAATCGATTTGTATTACCTATAGCTATTGTTCCGATATGATTTCAATTTAATTTTTAGATATAATTTGTTTTACCCTAAATAATTATTTTAAATTTTTTAATGTATTGTGCTTTAAAAAAATAGTCATATCTCACTCAATTACGTTTATCTATTATTCAAATTTATTTTAAAATTAATATTTAGGTTATACAAGATGACTCAAATGATCCTTTTTAAGTTTTGGACATAACCAGGGTTAAGAAAATAGAACAATTAATCATTGTCCGATTTAATTCCAATTTAATTTTTGAAGTTCATTTAATGTACTCTAAATTATTTTTAAAATTTTTCTTATAAATTTTTTTTAAAAAAAATTATTATACCTGTTAGAAATAACAACCACACTCTTTACTTTAAACTTTAATGGTCCTTAAACGAAACGAACAAAAAGTTAAATTAAATGAATAATATTAAAACAAACATTATAACAACATCTAATGTTGACCGTAATAAATGTATCGTCAGAACCCGCCGAGTCTCAAGTGCCCGCATTTCTCTCCCGTCCCACGGTTCTTCACTTTTGGTTCAGTCAGCTTAATCCTTGAGTCGGCATAATGCCATCAATAGAGCGATTGATAACATTCGGCCCTTCCTGACCTCTTAGCGTGTCCTCACTCTGCTGAACCAGACCAGTCGTCTACTCGGCTGACTCTGGAAGAAACAACATAACTTTAACTAACTTTTAGTGTATTTTTTTTATGCTGTTATTCTCTTTTTAAGTTCAGACAGGGTAGTTAATTTATCATTCTACCATGTAAATCTGAGTAATCTGGGTATTTTATCTTGTCTGAGTAATTGCTATTACTCGAAGTACCAGGTCGAACCCTACTTCCAAGATAGAAACACCACTCTCTACATAGCAGAATAACTATTAAAAGTTCTCTTTTGTGAGCACTTCTGAGTAATCTGGGTATTCTTATGCTTCGTCTGAGCCCTACTGACACTCGGAGTACCGGCTTTTAACCTACTCCCGAAGATAGAATTACCACACTCTAACTCAACAAAAGAAAAGATGATTCAAGAATTGGATGCGTACCTTAAATGAACAATTTATAATTTAATTCATGGTTTTAGGTTTTCAGTCGCAGTAACCACGACATAAGGATTCTGAGAACGATGCATTCCTGAAATTTCTCTTACTTCATAACGATCATTCCTCAGAATCTTCGATACTCTGAAAGGACCTTTCCACTTTGGCAATAATTTACGACTACTACCTGTAGCCGGAAAGGAGGTTATTTTCAGTAGTACCAAGTCACTTAATTTGTACGTTACGGGTGAACATCTCTTTTGATCAAATCGTTGTTTTTGTCGTGTTCGTGTCTGATAATTTTCCGTATCCGCAACGATTTGACTACGAAGAGCTGTAACATCTACATAGCTACTTAATTCAGGCGGGTTATAAGCTACCTGACCCGAAACACGGAAACCAAACAAAACTTCACTAGGACTGGCATTTAGGGCTTTATTTATGCTGCCATTTAACCCTAATTGAATATTTAAAATATTCTGGTCCCACTCGTCATCATCACCATTGGCACCCATTGTTGACAGGGGGTCAATAATCGCCCTATTGTACCGCTTCACTTGTCCATTTCCACGTGGCAAACCAACGGCATTTAAGTAGTGAGATATACCGCGTGATTTACAAAATTGTTTAAATTTGTGAGACGTAAATGCTTTGCCTCGATCGCTAATAATACGACAAGGGGCCCCAAAAACTTTTATGATTTCTTCCAAGGCACTAACAACGAATTTAGTTGTTGTACTGGGTACAGAATATATAAATATAAATTTCGTAAACGCATCTATAATAACAAGTACTTGAGTGTTACCGCTTTTTGATTTTATAAAGGGGCCTAAATGGTCGATATGCAAGGTATGAAAGGGGCGAGGTATTTTTGGAATTGGATGGAGATAGCCCGGTTTTTTATTTCCAGTAGTTTTAAAATATAAACAATTTAAACAGTTCTTTATATATTTATTAATAAAACGCCGCATATGAGGAAACCAGTATCTTTGTGATATTAATTCAAATGTTTTCTCCCCTGCAAAATGGCCAACATCATCGTGGTTTAACCGGACAATTTGAAACCTTGCTTTTTTGGGACAACCCACCGTGAACCAAAAGGGGTTATTTTTTAAACTTTTTCACCTTTTAATTCGTATTCATTAAAAATGTGTTTTTGTTTTTCGAAATTTCCCGTTTCTAAAATGTTTTTAATATCCCGTATTTTATTATCGTTTTCTTAGGCAGTGCGTAACCAATCTCCTTCCGTTATTACTATTGTATTAATACTGACTTCGAGAGTATCGCAATTATTATTTTCCTGTTTAACTGGGTTTCTGCTGAGGGCATCCACGTGTCTCATTTGTTGACCAGAGCGATGTTTAATTTCATATTGATATTCACTTAACTCTAACACCCAGCGTCCTATTTTTGCATTTAATTCTGACTTTTTGAAGGTACTAATAACCGCCGAGCAATCAGTAACAATTATGAAAGGTCTACCTACTAGATATTGTCTAAATCTTTTTACCGATTCAACAATTGCTAATGCCTCCAAAACATATGAATGGTATTTTTGCTCCGCGGGAGAAGTCTGTTTACTAAAATATGCCACTGTGTGTTCTTTATTATTTTTAACTTGCATCAGACAACCTGCGATACCAATTCGACTAGCATCCGTGTATAACCGACACTCTAAATTTTTATCAAAAATATTAAGAACAGGTTTGTTTACCAAAAATTGCTTCAAAACGTCAAACTTGTTGAGAAGTTTCCCATTTCCACTGTTTATCTTTATGCAAAAGTTCCGTTAAAGGTTTTGATTTTTCAGCGTAATGTGTAATAAATTTTCGAAAATATCCCGTAAGACCCAGGTATTGTCGCACCTGATGAATATTTGTGGGAATCGGGAACTTTTCAACCGCTAACGTTGTTTCATGATTGGGTTTAATAGTGGAGTCCGAATCTCATATCCTAAAAATTGTATATTTGTTTGCAAGAAGGAGCACTTTGACAATTTAAGTTTAAGATTATTTTTACTGATAAGGTCCAGAACAATTTTAAGTGTCTCCATGGCTTCTTCAACGGTTTTCCTGGAATTAAAATATCATCCAAGTAAACCAACACTTTTGAAAATCTCAAATTACCAAGAATTTTATTAATCACTCGTTGAAAAAGCGATGGAGCGTTTGTAAGTCCAAACGGCTCTTTTAAAAACTCGTAGTGACTGTCCTGCGTGATAAAAGCCGTTTTGGGAATTGATTTTGGACTCATCGGAATTTGATAATATCCCGAAGCTAAGTCAAGGCTACAAAAATATTTATAACCTGCTAATCGATCTATTTGCTCTTCTATCAAAGGAATCGGATATCTGTCGAATTCTGTTAATTTATTTAGCGCCCGATAATTAACACAAAGACGTGACTCACCTCCCTTTTTGGCAACTAATAAAACCTGACTCGAATAAGGTGAGGTCGATTCTCTTATAATTTTGTTTTCTAATAAATCGTTTATAATATTTCTGATAACGTCCCGCTCTGCTTCGGAATAACGTCTTGGTCTAAACATCACTGGCTGATCAGATTTCAATTTTATGTGCATGACCTCATCGCAAGTTCCGACATCAAAAGCGCTTCGTGCAAATAACCCTGTATAAGAATTTAATAACTTCAAAACCGCTTCTGTCGCAAAATTATCTTTAATACCAATTTTAACGTTTTTATTATCCAGTTGAACAGTTGAGGCCGTGTTCGAAATAAAGCGTAAAACCCCATTAAGTTTCTCATAACAAACGTCACTCAATTCGGTAAAGTTTTGACCCACAAGAATATCGGCGTTCGCAATACTTTTATTAACAACGTACAAAGAAAAGTTCCGCTGAACATCGTCAATGTTTACTTTTACCGTCACATAACGATTAAGTTCCAACGTATTATCGGATTTCGTCGAAATGTGAATAGGCTTATTGAGAGTAAATGTTTTAAGATTAAGTTTATTTACCATATTTTGATGAATTAAAGAACATTCGCTGCCGAAGTCAATAAAACATTTTATTGAGACATTTTCGATTAAAATGGGTTTTATAAAAATATTCATTGTTGAGCCCGAACTGGTTTTAGTAAAATTAACTTGTTTATAGTTTTTCTGATAAGGGGCTAGTGCTTTACCTGTAGCGTATTTAGATGGACATTGGTTTTTATAATGGCCCCTAGCTTTACAATTATAACATTTTAATCGATTTTTAATGCTACCAAAATTTTGCTGACCAGTCGATGGGCCTTCGTCGCCTAAATTATAACTAACCCCTGTGAAATTTTGCATATCTTGGTCGAGTGATTTGTTTTGATCATCGATCATTTTTAAATGACGCGCCAATATGGCAGGATCGGCAATTCCTGCTGTTTCCACAGAAAACCTTATTGGTTCGTTACCGATTCCTCCCAGTATTAAATTTACCTTATCAGAGTCAGAAATATTTAACCCCATTTTATTGATTAATGTTAGTTTTTCAAATGTATATGAATAAAGACTCTGCTGCGTTTTACCATAATTAAAAGAAATCATTTTCTTTATAAGTTTATGTAAATCTCTGGTAGGCTTAAAATGCTTTAAAAGTAAACTTTTCCATTCGGGCCAAGTAAAAATTCGAGACGGCAGCCCTCTATACCAAATTTCTGCCAGCGCTCACAGTTTACTTAGCGCCAAATGAGTAATCACTATATCAGGCCAGCCATACATTAAAGAATACTCATCTACGGACTGTAGCCAGTGATTCAAATCATGCTTCAAGGGGTCGAATTCACTAATAATGTTATTACCGGTTGTTAACCCTAAAAACTTAGGTTCACTTCTATTATTAACCATTCTTTCGATCCCCTGAAGCAAAGCATTACTAAAAGTATTAAAACTCTAGGTACTTAGCTCACTACCATCCTGCCCATGGTGGGTTTGTACAGCCACAAGGTGTGGAGTTATAGGAGGGTCAATGGGGGGTGTATAACTTCGTAAGTGCGCATGATCTTCAGCAGCAGGTAGGCGTTCTATATTTCGCACGCCAGGTGGAGGTGACATCCTGTCAGGAGTAGATAAAGGGCAGGATACTCTTGGCATCACAAACACAGATGTAACACGTATAATCAGTATTTAACCGGACACCAAAATCCCACTTTCTGATGTTAGAAATAACAACCACACACTTTACTTTAAACTTTAATGGTCCTTAAACGAAACGAACAAAGAGTTAAATTAAATGAATAATATTAAAACAAACATTAGAACAACATCTAATGTTAACCGTAATAAATGTATCGTCAGAGCCCGCCGAGTCTCAAGTGCCCGCGTTTCTCTTCCGTCCCACGGTTCTTCATTTTTGGTTCAGTCAGCTTAATCCTTGAGTCGGCATAATGCCATCAATAGAGCGATGGATAACATACCTCACTTTATTACTGTTATTTATTATTCAAATATAATTTACATTTACTATTTCGCATATACAAGATAGCCAAATGATGTTTTTTACGGTTTGAACACAACCAGAGTTAAGAAAATGTAATAACTAATAGCGTTGGCGATTGTTCCTATTTAATTTTAATTCAATTTTTAGATATAATTTGATTAACCCTAAATGATTTTTAAAAATAGTTTTATGTATTATGTTTTAAAAAAATAGTCATATCTCACTCAATTACGGTTATCTATTATTCAAATATAATTTAAAATTATTATTTAGTTTATACAAGATGACTCAAATGATCTTTTTTATGTTTTGGACATAACCAGGATAAAGAAAATCGATTACTATTACCTATAGCTATTGTTCCGATATAATTTCAATTTAATTTTTAGATATAATTTGTTTAACCCTAAATAATTATTTTAAATTTTTTAATGTATTGTTTTTTAAAAAAATAGTCATATCTCACTCAATTACGGTTATCTATTATTAAATTTTTTTTTAAAATTAATATTTAGGTTATACAAGATGACCCAAATGATCCTTTTTAAGTTTTGGACATCACCAGGGTTAAGAAAATAGAACAATTAAACATTACAGCATTGTCCGATTTGAATCCAATTTAATTTTTGAAGTTCATTTGATGTACTGTAAATTATTTTTAAATTTTTTCTTATGAATTGTTTTTTTTTTTAAATTATTATATCTCACTCTATTACTGTTATTTATTATTCAAATATAATTTAAAACTATTATTTAGGTTATACAAGATGACTCAAATGATCCTTTTTATGTTTTGGACATAACCAGGATAAAGAAAATCAATTACTATTATCTATAGCTAATGTTCCGATATGATTTTAATTTAATTTTTAGATATAATTTGTTTTACCCTAAAGAATTATTTTAAATTTTTTAATGTATTGTGTTTTAAAAAAATTGTCATATCTCACTCAATTACGGTTATCTATTATTCAAATTTATTTTAAAATTAATATTTAGGTTATACTAGATGACCCAAATGATCCTTTTTAAGTTGTGGACATAATCAGGGTTAAGAAAGTAGAACAATTAATCATTATAGCATTGTCCGATTTGATTCCAATTTAATTTTTGAAGTTCATTTGATGTACTGTAAATTATTTTTAAAATTTTTCTTATGAATTGTTTTTTAAAAAAATTATTATATCTCACTCTATTACTGATATCTATTATTCGAATATAATTTAAATTTACTATTTCGCATATACAAGATAGTTAAATGATGTTTTTTGCGGTTTGAACACAACCAGAGTTAAGAAAATGTAATAACTAATAGCGTTGGCGATTGTTCCGATTTAATTTTAATTCAATTTTTAGATATATTTTGATTAACCCGAAATGATTTTTAAAAATAGTTTTATGTAATATGTTTTAAAAAAATAGTCATATCTCACTCAATTACGGTTATCTATTATTCAAATATAATTTAAAATTATTATTTAGTTTATACAAGATGACTCAAATGATCCTTCTTATGTTTTGGACATAACCAGGATAAAGAAAATCGATTACTATTACCTATAGCTACTGTTCCGATATGATTTCAATTTAATTTTTAGATATAATTTGTTTAACCCTAAGTAATTTTTAAAAATATTTTGATGTATTGTGTTTAAAAAAAAAATAGTCATATCTCACTCAATTACGGTTATCTATTATTCAAATTTATTTAAAAATTAATATTTAGTTATACAAGATGACTCAAATGATCCTGTTTAAGTTTTGGACATAATCAGGGTTAAGAAAGAATAATAATTAATCATTATAGCATTGTCCGATTTGATTCCAACTTAATCTTTGATGTTCATTTGATGTACTGTAAATTATTTTTAAAATTTTTCTTATGAATTGTTTTTTAAAAAAATAATTATATCTCACTCTATTACTGATATCTATTACACGAATATAATTGAAATTTACTATTTCGCATATACAAGATAGCCAAATGATGTTTTTTGCGGTTTGAACACAAGCAGAGTTAAGAAAATGTAATAATAGCGTTGGCGATTTTTCCGATTTAATTTTAATTCAATTTTTAGATATAATTTGATTAACCCTTAATGATTTTTAAAAATAGTTTTATGTATTGTGTTTTAAAAAAATAGTGATATCTCACTCTATTACGGTTATTAATGAGTCAAATATAATTTACAATTAATATTTAGGTTATCAAGATGACTCAAATGATCCTTTTTAAGTTTTGGACATAACCAGAATGAAGAAAATCGATTACTATTACCTGTAGCTATTGTTCCTATATGATTTCAATTTAATTTTTAGATATAATTTGTTTTACCTTAAATAATTATTTTAAATTTTTTAATGTATTGTGCTTTAAAAAAATAGTCATATCTCACTCAATTACGGTTATCTATTATTCAAATTTATTTTAAAATCAATATTTAGGTTATACAAAATGACTCAAATGATCCTTTTTAAGTTTTGGAAATAACCAGAGCTAAGAAAATAGAACAATTAATCATTATAGCATTGTCCGATTTGATTCCAATTTAATCTTTGAAGTTCATTTGATGTACTGTAAATTAT